>NC_142463.1:13699585-13851100 GCF_049115385.1 Moschus berezovskii
ACCGATTTATCATTACAAAGGGAATAGGTAGTGGTGAGGGAGGGACATAAATAAGGAGTTTGAGATTAACATATGCATATTACTGTCTATAAAATAAGTAGAAAATAAGGACCTACTGTACAGCACAGGGAACTATATTCAGTATCTTGTTATTAAGAATGTATAATGGAAAAGAATCTGAAAAAGAATATATATATATATTTATATATACCTTGCTGTACATCTGAAACTAACACATTGTAAATTAACTGTACTTCAATTTTAAAAAATTATTCTAACAGGCAATACATTCCCAAGAAAAAGTAATCAAAAAGGCAAAATGGTTGTCTGAGGAGGCCTTACAAATAGCTGAGAAAAGAACAGAAGCTAAAGGCAAAGGAAAAAAGGAAAGATGTACCCATGTTCCAAAGACTAGCAAGGAGAGATAAGAAAGTCCTCCTCAGCGATCAATGCAAAGAAATAGAGAAAATCAATAGAATGGGAAAGTCTAGAGTTCTCTTCAAGAAAATTAGAGACACCAAGAGAACATTTCATGCGAAGACGGGCTCAATAAAGGACAGAAATTGTATGGACCTAACAGAAGCAGATGATATTAAGAAGAGGTGGCAAGAATCCACAGAAGAACTATACAAAAAAGATCTTCAGGACCCAGATAACCACGATGGTGTGATCACTCACCTAGAGTCAGACATCCTGGAATGCGAAGTCAAGTGGGCCTTAGGAAGCATCACTACGAACAGAGCTAATGGAGGTGATGGATTTCCAGTTGAGCTATTTCAAATCCTAAAAGATGATACTGTGAAAGTGCTACACTCAATATGCCAGCACATTTGGAAAATTCAGCAGTGGCCCCAGGACTGGAAAAGGTCAGTTTCCATTCTAATCCCAAAGAAAGACAATGCCAAAGAAGATTCAAACTATTGCACAATTTCACTCATCTCACACGCTAGCAAATTAATGCTCAAAATTCTCCAAGCCAGGCTTCTACAGTGTGTGAACCATGAACTTCCAGATGTTGAAGCTGGATTTAGAAAAGGCAGAAGGAACCAGAGATTAAATTGTCAACATCTGCTGGATCATCGAAAGGCTGGAGAGTTCCAGAAAAACATCTACTTGTGCTTTATTGACTATGCTAAAGCCTTTGACTGTGTGGATCCAAATTGGAAAAGGAATACATCTAGGCTGTATATTGTCACCCTGCTTATTTAACTTATATGCAGAGTACATCATGCAAAATGCTGGACTGGATGAAGCACAAGTGGGAATCAAGATTGCTAGGAGAAATACCAGTAACCTAAGATACGCAGATGACACCACCCTTAGGGCAGAAAGTGAAGAAGAACTAAAGAGCTTCTTGATGAAAGTGAAAGAGGAGAGTGAAAAAGTTGGCTTAAAACTCAACATTCAAAAAACTAACATCATGGCATCCGGTTCCATCACTTGAAGGCAAATAGATGGGGAAAAAATGGAAACAGTGACAGACTTTATTTTGGGGGGCTCCAAAATCACTGCAGATGGTGACTGTAGCCATGAAGTTAAAAGATGCTTGCTCCTCAGAAGAAAAGCTATGACCAACCTAGACAGCATATTAAAAAGCAGAGATATTACTTTGCTGACAAAGGTCAATCTAGTCAAAGCTATGGTTTTTCCAGTGGTCATATATGGATGTGAGAGTTGGACTATAAGGAAAGTTGAGTGCAGAAGAATTGATGCTTTTGAACTGTTGTGTTGGAGAAGACTCTTGAGAGTCCCTTGGACTGCAAGGAGATGCAATCAGTCAATCCTAGAGGAAATCAGTCCTGAATATTCACTGGAAGGACTGATGCTGAAGCTGAAGCTCCAATACTTTGGCCATCTGATGCAAAGAACTGACTCACTTGAAAAGACCCTGATGCTGGGAAAGATTGAAGGCATGAGGAGAAGGGGACAACAGAGGATGAGATAGTTGGATGGTATCACTGACTCGATGAACATGAGTTTGAGCAAGCTCTGGGAGTTGGTGATGGACAGGGAAGACTGGTGTGCTGCAGTTCATGGGGTCTCAAACAGTCAGACATGCCTGAGCGACTGAATTGAAGTGTCATTCACATAGTAAGACAATTCAAACATTGTCAACTGTACACCATGTAATGTAAACCTCTTACCCTCCTCTATCCTCCAATCCCCCAGTTTTCCTCCCAAGAATCATTAACTTCTACCAGGTTCATATTTATATTTTCAAAGATAATCTATGGGTGTGTGAATGTGTGCCTCTCACTTTTTGTTTTACATATGTGGAGTATAAAATATACTCTTTCCAATCTACCTTTTTTTTAGTCCATCTACTTTTAATAGCCAGTGAACAACAAGAGTCCTGGAGAAGATAAGAACAGACTGACAACAAAGAAAACTCCGTTTCTTTTTCACACAGTTTCTCTCTTTTTTAAAAAAATTCTTTATTTCCTATAAAATATTGCAAAATATTTAAACAACACAAAAAATGAACACAAAAAAACCCGAAAGCGTCCCTCAAATAAATTTCCAAAAAGCAACTACTCTAAATAGTTTGTATATCTATCTATCTATCTATCTGTGTGTATGGTTTTTATAGCTTTGAATTTCTTTCTCTACATTGCTTTAAGTTTTTGTTAGCCAGAGTGTTGGTTCTGAATTTACCTCACAGCCCTGTAAGCTATTAAGACAATGGTTCCAGCCTTAATTGATTCCTTAAATCTTATGTCTCTACTGAGACTCCTCAGAGCAAACAAATATGGTTAATCTAACTGGGCACTTGCTGTCCCTTGGTTATAAACTCTTGATACTCAAGGTCCAATATTCCCTCCTGGATTCTGCCAAACTTCTCTCCACAATTTCTGCAATTAACTCTGCATGTGTTCCCTAACACAATGGAATCCTGTTTTTTGTCCCCCTAGACTCCTCCCTCTCTTCTGATCACAGACCTGCGATCTTCCCAGGACACAAAAGGATTCGAGCATAACCCAAAACAGGTGACTCAAGACTTTCTTTGAGATTTCTCAAAGTAGAGTTGGGAGAAAGACGTTCCTTTCCTTCCCAGTTAAAATGCTGAGACTGTGTGACTCTGGAACTGCTGGCAGCTACAAGATCCACCCTATGGTGAAATCAGAGCTATTGCCCATAGCGATGCTACCATGTATCAATACGTCTTTATTTCAGCTTGTTGAGATTTAATTCACTTCACAGGGACAAAGACCAGCAAATTGCTTAGTATGCATTTAGTTGCTCAGTTGTGTTAGACTCTTTGTGACCCCATGGACTGTAGCCTGCCAGGCTCCTCAGTTCATGGGACTCTGCAGGCAAGAATACTGGAGTGGGTAGCCATTCCCTTCTCCAGAGGATCTTCCCAACCCAGGGATCGAACCCAAGTTTCCTACAATGCAGGTGGATTCTTTATCATCTGAGCCACCAGGGAAACCTCATTCTTTACTGTACAACAGGTAATATTTGCCCTTTTGCCATATACAAGGTTCTAGGGATTAGGAAGTGGTATCTTTGGAGGCCATAGTATAGCCTACCGCATTGTATACTAAAGGCAACGTTCCGCATAGAGATCTATTGTGAGCCTTAACAAAATTAACACATGTAAAACTCGTCTGTAAGTTGCTCTCAAAAAATACTGGCTATTGTTTTGATTATTCATTTCTGTAATGTACTTTTTGGTTTCTGGCCTGAGCACCCTTCTTATTTTGAGGAAATGTCCCATTTATGGTCGCAGCTCAGGAAGGGATGATAAGAAGCCCCAAAGCAGTGATATCTGCCAAGACTGGACAATTTCTGTAAACCAACAAAGGAAGCTGGAGGGACCTCTGGTAAAATAAGAAAAGTCCCTATTCCTATACCACACTGAGAGCTAGAAAGGGACCCTCTCCTCTCCTGTCTTGGACGGAGAAGGGGCAGAAGGGAAGACTGTCCAGGTGCTATCAGATAATTATTCCCACTTTGTTCCATGCTGCTTTAAACATTCACGATATTAGCCATCTCATTGTTTTTTTCTCCCTTTTATTTGTCATCTTCTATCACCATTTTTTTTTTGGGGGGGAAAGACTGAAGGCAGGAGAACAGGACAACAGAGGACAAGATGGTTGGATGGCATCACCGACTCAATGGACATGAGTTTGAGCAAGCTCCAGGAGATGGTGAAGGAAACCTGGCGTGCTGCTTTCCATGGGGTGGCAGAGTCAGACACGACTGAGCGACTGAACAACAACATCAAAATTAACTTTTTATTCACTCCACATCAGAGGGAACATAGGATCGTAGTTGAATGCATGGACTCTGGCCCAGACTTTTTGAATCCTGACCCTAACTCCTTTTTAGGTGTGTGATCCTGGATGGTTTACGTAAATTCTCCATACCATAGTTTCCTTTAAAAAAAATCCTACCATGTAAATTTGCATACTTCTGATCCATGCTTTTTAATAGCTGCCTTAAATGTACCATGCTTTATTCAATAACTCCTTCAGTGATGAACATTTTCTTTAATCTTGGTTTGGCCATCATGAACAATGTGGCAATATACATGCTTGTGAATACATTCTAGTGCTTTTATTTTATAGGATGACTTTCCAGAAATAGAATATGTAGAGGAAAGGCTATGTTTTTATTTTTAGTAGATGTCACCAAAATGCTTTCTGAAAAGACTGTACCAGTTAACAGCAATATATAATAATTGCCTCTTTTTCAGCAATTTCACGAGCAATAAAATTAGATGAATTTTTAAACTTTCACAGTCCGATAAATAAAAAGCGAAATCTCACTGGTAACTTTCATTTTGCATTTCTTTGGCTATTATAAATGAGACTTAGCACTTACATGCTTCTAGTCTGTTCAGACTCCGTCTTCTTTGAATTACTTCTTCATGTCCTCTCTCCATTTTTTCTACAGGTTTATCAGTTCCCTTCTGAACTGTTTGTATGTGTTTCTCCTATGTTATAGACGTTAACTCTCTATTTTCTCTATTGCATCTCCTCCCAGATTTGCTGTCTCTTTTATAAATTCATTTTAAAGGTTTCATTTGGTCAAATAATTATTTTATTTTATAATCTATGAGTCTGCTGCTCTCCTAGGTTGTACATATGACCGCCTATATTTTCTTCCTTTCTTTAAACATATACAAAATAAAAATAGTTGCTTTTATTTTTGAATGTTTCCTCTTTATTCTTTTTAATGATGCTATTTATTTATTTTTTTGTCTGGGGCCCTTGGCAGTGAAACCATGGAGTCCTAACCACTTGACCACCAGGAATTCCCAGTTTTCCTTTACAAATTATGTAAAACAGATTCAAATTTCAACAAAGTGTTTTAAGCAACTGCTGTTTATACAGGTATTTTACCAGAGTGTCTTTTTTTCCCTTAGATTTATTGAGATGAATGACAAAAATTGTATATATAAATACAAATAAAAATAAATGCTGTAAATATAAATACAGCATGTTTTTTTAAGGTACTCAATGGAAAGATTTAATATATGTACACACTGTGAAATGATTATTGCAATCAACTTAATTAATATGTCCATCATTTCACATAGTTACCTTTTGTATTCTCAGCAAATTTTTTTTTTTTTTTTAGCAAATTTTAAGTATACAGAAGGCAATGGCACCCCACTCCAGTACTCTTGCCTGGAAAATCCCATGGATGTAGGAGCCTGGTGGACTGCAGTCCATGGGGTCGCTAAGAGTCGGACACGACTGAGCGACTTCACTTTCACTTTTCACTTTCATGCATTGGAGAAGGAAATGGCAACCCACTCCAGTGTTCCTGCCTGGAGAATCCTAGGGACGGGGGAGCCTGGTGGGCTGCCGTCTATGGGATCACACAGAGTCGGATACGACTGAAGCGACTTAGCAACAGCAGCAGTGCAATATTATTAACTATAATCACGAGATTCCCCCCCTACATGTTCTCCTAAGCTTTTTATTATTTTACTTTATGTTTTCATTTAAATGTTAATATTTCAGCCATATTTTGAAATGGTCTGAGATGGGGTCAAATTATTTCCTCCCATCTACAGAGCCAGCTTTACAGCATCATTTACTAGAGGGTGTTCTGTAGGTTATAATCTGAAGTGTTCTCTGTTTTCATTGTTCTCTGGATAGTTCACAGTTTCAGATTTTATGTCCTCTTTAATCAGTGTTATCTACAAGTCTGTTTATTAACTGCCAAGCATTCAAAGGTTTTCTTATCACCTTTTATTATGCATTTCTAATTGTATTGGATTACAATTAGAGTATGCCCTATAAACTTGTTTTATTAAAGATACGTTAATGTTTTCTTTGGGAACCAAGTATGTGGTATAATTTTGTAAATGATTCATGGACATACGAAAAAGAAGGATATTCTCTATTCAATGGATGGTAGATTTCATAAATGACTACTAAATCAAATTCATTAATTTCATTATTCAGTTCCTCTAAGTTTTGCCTATTCTGTACTAAGTTCTGTTTAATCACAATATGATTGTATTTCTACCAAGTTCTCCTTGACTTTCTAATAGTTTTTGCTTTATTTATTTACCTGCCATGTTCTTTAGTTTATGATTATTAAAACTTCTTTTTTAATTATTCACATTATATTAACCAATTTAGTGCTTTTCTTTAGATTCCTCCTGATATTAACATTGCCTCTTCAATTTTCCCTTTGCTTAACATTGCCAGGGATGCCTTGCCCACTTCCTTATTTTCAACTTCTCTGTATCATTTTGTTTTAAATCTGTTTCTTATATGCAGTAGGTAGCTGTTTTTTTTTTCTTTTAACACTGTCCGACAGTCTGGTTTTCAATGCGGTAGCTTAGTTTATTTACACTTAATGGTAATTAGTAACACTCACCTTAGTTCTGCCAACTGATACCATGTTTATTATTTATTTTGCTGATTCTCTGGTTTTATCAGTACAATTCATTCCCCCTTTTTCCTTGTCATTTGTTAGTTGCTCATTGCTCAGACTTGTCCAATGCTTTTGTGACCCCATGGACACAGGCCATCAGGCTCCTCTGTCCATGGAAATTTTCAGGCAAGAATACTAGAGTGGGTTGCCATTTGCTCTTCCAGGGGATCTTCCTGATCCAGGCATCAAACTTGAGCCTCTTGCTTTGGCAGGCAGATTCTTTGCCACTGAGCAATCTGGGAAGCCTTGGTTGTTTGCTAAGCTCCACTATATTTTTCCATTTTATCTGTGATTTCTTTTCTTTTTCCTATGCTTATTAATGCCCACAGATTTTTCTATCATCATTTTAAAAATATATCAACTATTTGCCCTATAGAGACGCCTCCTTCCCTACTTCTTCCTTCCCTTCCTCTCAAAAGATAAGATCTTATGAAAATTTTTATTTCCCCATTCTCCACTCACATTAAGGCTTTGAATGGGTTTTGCCATGTTTCTCCTCAGTTCTCCACCGCACTTCCTAGGGTTTGCTTTTATAATTTGCTATGCTTTGCTTCTGGAGAAGGAAATGGCAACCCACTCCAATATTCTTGCCTGATGGGCTACAGTCCATGGGCTTGCAAAGAGTCGGACACGACTGAGCGACTTCACTTCACTTATGCTTTGCTTCAGGCTATTATTGGAATTTCTTTTGCAATATATCTGCATGTTGTGAAAAGTATTAGTCACTCAATGTCCAACTCTTTGTGACCTCATGGACTGTAGCCCACCATGCTCTAATGTCCATGGAATTCTTCAGGAAAGAATACTGGAGTGGGTAGCCACTCCCGTCTCCAGAGGATCTTCTTGACCCAGGGATTGAACCTAGGTCTCCTGCACTGCAGACAGTTTCTTTACCATCTGAGCCACCAGGGAAGCCCTGCATATATACATACATTTTGGCCATGGAGGGTGACTTGCAGGATCCTAGTTTCCTGACCAGGGCTTGAAGCTGTGCCCTCTGCAATGGAAGCAGAAAGTCTTAACACTGGACTGCTAGGAAATTCCATGCAATATATTTCTTCCATCTCAATAGTTTTTTTAGCCTTTGTATTATACAGTTACAGATAGTTTCTTAATATCCAATGAATATATGTCAGATATGCAGATGATATCACTCTAATGGCAAAAAGTGAATAGGAACTAAAGAGCCTCTTGATGAGGGTGAAAGAGGAGAGTGAAAAAGCTGGGTTAAAACTCAACATTCAAAAAACGAAGACCATGGCATCTAGTCCCATCACTTCACGGCAAATAGATGGGGAAAAACGTGGAAACAGTGACAGATTTTATTTTCTTGGGCTCCAAAATTGCTGCAGACAGTGACTGAAGCCATGAAATTAAAAGATGCTTGCTCCTTGGAAGAAAAACTATGATAAACCTATACAGCGTATTGTCGACTTTACCGACAAAGGTCTGTATAGTCAAAGCTATGGTTTTTCCAGTAGTCATGTACAGATGTGAGAGTTGGACCATAAAGAAGGCTGAGCACTGAAGAACTGATGCGTTCAAACTGGTGTTGGAGAAGACTATTGAGAGTCCCTTGGACAGCAAAGAGATCAAACCAGTCAATCCTAAAGGAAATCAACCCTGAATATTCATTGGAAGGACTGATGCTGAATCCAAAGCTCCAATACTTTGGCTACCTGATGTGAAGAACTGACTCACTAGAAAAGACCCTGATGCTGGGAAAGATTGAAGGCAGGAGAAGGGGACAACAAAGGACAAGATGGTTGGATGGTATCACCAACTCAATGGACATGAGTTTGAGCAAGCTCCAGGAGATGGTGAAGGATAGGGAAACCTGCTGTGCTGCAGTCCATGGGGTCGCAAAGAGTTTGACAAGACTGAACAACAACAGCATGTTATATATTTAGCTGCTGCTGCTGCTGCTGTTGCTAAGTTGCTTCAGTTGTGTCCGACTCTGTGCGACCCCACAGACAGCAGCCCACCAGGCTCCCCCATCCCTGGGATTCTCCAGGCAAGAATACTGGAGTGGGTTGCCATTCCCTTCTCCTAGTCTATCAATATCCACTGGATATTGAGAGACTATTTAAAATGAATCTATCAGTTCAGTTCAGTCGCTCAGTCATGTCCGACTCTCTGTGACCCCATGAATCACAGCACGCCAGGCCTCCCTGTCCATCACCAACTCCCGGAGTTCACTCAAACTCATGTCCACAGAGTCAGTGATGCCATCCAGCCATCTCATTCTCTGTCGTCCCCTTCTCCTCCCGCCCCCAACCTTTCCCAGCATCAGAGTCTTTTCCAGTGAGTCAAATCGTCACATGAGGTGGCCAAAGTATTGCAGTTTCAGCTTTAGCATCAGTCCCTCCAATGAACATCCAGGATCGATCTCCTTTAGAATGGACTGGTTGGATCTCCTTGCAGTATAAGGGACTCTCAAGAGTCTTCTCCAACACCACAGTTCAAAAGCATCGATTCTTCGGCGATCAGCTTTCTTCACAGTCCAACTCTCACATCCATACATAACCATGGGAAAAACCATAGCCTTGACTAGACGGACCTTGGTTGGCAAAGTAATGTCTCTGCTTTTTAATATACTATCAAGGTTGGTCATAACTTTCCTTCCAAGGAGCAAGCGTCTTTTAATTTCATGGCTGCAATCAGCATCTGCAGTGATTTTGGAGCCCAAAAAAATAAAGTCTGACACTGTTTCCACTGTTTTTCCATCTATTTCCCATGAAGTGATGGGACCAGATGCCATGATCTTTGTTTTCTGAATGTTGAGCTTCAAGCCAACCTTTTCACTCTCCTCTTTCACTTTCATCAAGAGGCTTTTGAGTTCCTCTTCACTTTCTGCCATAAGGGTAGTGTCATCTGCATATCTGAGGTTATTGATATTTCTCCCAGCAATCTTGATTCCAGCTTGTGCTTCTTCCAGCCCAGCGTTCCTCATGATGTACTCTGCATATAAGTTAAATAAGCAAGGTGACAATATACAACCTTGACATACACCTTTTCCTATTTGGAACCAGTCTGTTGTTCCATGTCCAGTTCTAACTGTTGCTTCCTGACCTGCATACAGGTTTCTCAAGAGGCAGGTCAGGTGGTCTGGGATTCCCATCTCTTTCAGAATGTTCCATAGTTTATTGTGATCGACACAGTCAAAGGCTTTGGCATAGTCAATGAAGCAGAAATAGATGTTTTTCTGAAACTCTCTTGCTTTCTCCATGATCCAGCGGATGTTGGCAATTTGATCTCTGGTGCCTCTGCCTTTTCTAAAACCTGCTTGAACATCTGGGAGTTCACGGTTCACATACTGCTGAAGCCTGGCTTGGAGAATTCTGAGCATGACTTTACTAGCGTGTGAGATGAGTGCAATTGTGCGGTAGTTTGAGCATTCTTTGGCATTGCCTTTCTTTGGGATTGGAATGAAGACTAACCTCTTCCAGTCCTGTGGCCACTGCTGAGTTTTCCAAATTTGCTGGCATATTGAGTGCAGCACTTTCACAGCATCATCTTCCAAGACTTGAAATAGCTCAACTGGAATTCCATCACCTCCACTAGCTTTGTTCGTAGTGATGCTTTCTAAGGCCCACTTGACTTCACATTCCAAGATGTCTGGCTCTAGGTCAGTGATCATGTTATTGTGACTATCTTGGTCGTGAAGATCTTTTTTGTACAGTTCTTCTGTGTATTCCTTAAATATATATAAGCTTTCATCATATGTATTTTATTTTATACATTTAAAAATGTTCAGAGAAGGATTTTGTTTCACAGGAAAAAAAGGGTAAGTATGCCTACTCTAAACAATCGCAGCTTCTCCTACGACTTCAATGACCATTTCTACAGCAATGACGGTCATTTTTTTCTCCAATCTATGCTTTTCCTGAATTCCAGGCCCACAAATTTACACATACACACTTACACACACCACACTTGAGAATCCCATGTAGTACTTTAAAGGAACCTCTAATTCAACATTTCCAAAACCACATTCATATCGTCTTCCTAGTCTGGTTCTTGTCCAGTGAAATGTTTCTCAGAAAATGGTGCTGAGAAAGCCAGAAGCCAGGATTCACATCTGAGTCTGTCTTCTCTCTTACCTCTATACCTAGAGGTAACCTTGCTCATGTCAGTCCACTTCCCTCCATACCTTGATCATTGGTATTTACCTGCTATAGTGGAACACGAGGGGTGAAATCAGACTGGAGTGGGTTGATGGATGGTGGTTGGGAAATAGCCACTATAAAAAAACACTCCTATGGAAAGTTTGGACAAAGAATCCCAGAAGATTTTGGAAGGCGCTATCCTTTGCTCCTTGCATTCCCAGCCCCAACTTTAGCCCAGCCATCCTCCTGGTTCAAAAAACTGCTGGCACCAGAGTCTCAGACCTATTGTCGATCATCCACAGGGTGAATGAACTATCATAGAAACATCCCCAGGTAGGGATAGCAAAGAATTTGTTGTGTCCCAGGAGGTGGGAGATTCCTTGTGATATTATACAATAACAATCTCAGATATGCGGATGACACCACCCTTATGGCAGAAAGTGAAGAATTAAAGAGCCTCTTGATGAAAGTGAAAGAGGAGAGTGAAAAAGTTGGTTTAAAGCTCATCGTTCAGAAAACTAAGACCAGGCATCCGGTCCCATCACTTCAAGGCAAATAGATGGGGAAACAACGATAATAGTGAAAGACTTTATTTTGGGGGGGTTCCAAAATCACTGGAGATGGTGACTGCAGCCATGAAATTAAAAGATGCTTGCTCCTGGGAAGAAAAGCTTTGCAAACCTAGACTGCATGTTAAAAAACAGAGACATTACTTTGCCGACAAAGGTCCACCTAGTCAAAGCTTTGTTTTTTCCAGTAGTCATGTATGGATGTGAGATTGGACCATAAAGAAAGCTCAGTGCCAAAGAATTGATGTTTTTGAACTGTGGTGTTGGAGAAGACTCTTGAGAGTCCCTTGGACTGCCAGGAGATGCAATCAGTCAATCCTAGAGGAAATCAGTCCTGAATATTCATTGGAAGGACTGATACTGAAGCTGAAACTCCAAAACTTTGGCTATCTGATGCAAATAACTGACTCACTTGAAAAGACCCTGATGCTGGAAAAGACTGAAGGCAGGAGGAGAAGGGGATGACAGAGGATGAGATGGTTGGATGGTATCTCTGACTCGATGGACATGAGTTTGAGCAAGCTCTGGGAGTTGGCGATGGACAGGGAAGCCTGGCGTGCTGCAGCCCATGGTGTCTGCAGAGAGTCGGACACGATTGAGTGACTGAACTGAACTGAACTGATAGGCGTTAAGTGCTCAGGCACTAGCCTTCTGTATTGGTCTTTACCCTCCTGATCCTGCATCCATGCTCTGCACCACAGCCACTTGAGACTTCTTTTGATTCTTCAAACACATTATATCTCTTCTATCACTGGACTTCGGATATGATGTCCCCTTGGCTCAGGGTGTTCCCAACCTCTCTTTGCTTAGTTAATTCCTAGCTCAGATGTCACTGATGGTTTACCGTGAATGATGTCAGATTCGTGATCTCCGAAGAATAAGATTTAGCTTCGGCACCAGGGACCAGGCTTGATCACTCAAGAGCTTCTGTGTAACAGAGTTTTATTAAAGTGAAAAAGGACAAGAAAAGCTTCTGATATAGGCATCAGAAGGGGGACTGAGAGTGCCCCCTAGCTAGTCTTATCAAGGCCTTATATAGTTTTACCAGACCCACTCCTACAACATATATCTTAAATTAACAAGATTAGAGCTAACAATAGAAAGCTCTTACCAGACCCTGTCCCACAACATATGTCTTAAGATAACAAGATTAGTCAGAAGTTTCCTGTTAAGGAGAAAGATACATCATTATATTGCCTAAGACGAAGCAATGTAGAAGAAAAACGTTTGTCCTTTTCTCCTCCTCGAGAGTCCCGGGCCCCTTTTTCTTCTTCTCAAGGGCCCTGGACCCGTTCCTCCTTGAGGGCCCTGGACTCCTTATCAACATACCTGAGAATTAGCTCTCTCATCACTTTTTCAGGGAAGTCTTCATTGTTCTCCAAGACAAGACCTCTGCTGTACTCTCTCACAATACCTTGTCTTTTTCCTTCATAGACTTGTCACAGTTTGTGATTATACAGCTGTCTTTACAGTTTGATTAATGTCTGCCATCTCTAATAGACTGGAAGCCCTAGGAGGGCAGGAACCATGTCTCTTTCTATACCATAGTATCTTCAGCCATGATAATACAGCGTCTGGTCCATGGTAGGTAATCAGCAGTGTATGTGGTATGTGTGCATGACTGGTTAAGTATCTGAGTATGCAAAGCAAAGCAGCCCTGAACCATGGTCATGACCTCATAAGGAGACATCACACTAAGAAACTGTCAGAGTAGCCCATCTGCTTCCCTCAAGGACATCTCACTGGTTGGGCCACTGTCATCTTCAGTGTACAATAGGATATATCAGCTACTTGTTTGGTTTCTGAATCAACTAAATCCACCCTCACTCAGCAATGTGGACTACCGGCTTTCAGGGACACAGCGCAACCTTGAAATGATAACCACTTATTTATGTGACCAATATTTCTTCTGTGCCTACCCCTCTTGTATTCAAGCAGTGTACTGGCAATGGGGAAACACACATGAATGAGGCTTGGTTATTATTCTCAAGAAATTGATAGCTTTGAAGCACAGTCAGACATGTAAACAATTATAACTTCCTATTTTAAAACACTAGTATTACAAGACACTCACAAAATTTTAAAAGATCACAGAGAAGAGACTATCAAAGCATTTACCAAAGCCCTAGCTAGAAGAGGTGCTATTTAGAACAATAACCCAAGGGACACACTTTTCAAACCTTCTGAGCTCTAACTTTGGACCAGTTTAGACCACAAGAAAGCAATTGGCTTGAACCACATTAGACAAGTCCCTTAAAAATCAAACATCCTTAGGTTACTTTTATGTTCTTGGCTTTTATTGGACATAAGAAACATCAATTTATGCTTTGCATTTGTTGTTTAAATCTGCTTATTTGCTTTATTATATTATTTACTGGTTCCAAACAAGTCACATGGCAACCCACTCCAGTACTCTTGCCTGGAAAATCCCATGGACGGAGGAGCCTGGTAGACTGCAGTCCATGGGGTTGCTAGGAGTCGGACACGACTGAGCAACTTCACTTTCACTTTTCACTTTCATGCATTGGAGAAGGAAATGGCAACCCACTCCAGTGTTCTTGCCTGGAGAATCCCAGGGATGAGGGAGCCTGGTGGGCTGCCGTCTATGGGGTCGCACAGAGTCGGACACGACTGAAGCAACTTAGCAGCAGCAACAAGTCACAAGTCCGTCTAGTGAAGGCTATGGTTTTTCCACTGGTCATGTATGGATGTGAAAGTTGGACTATAAAGAAAGCTGAGCACCGAAGAATTGATTCTTTTGAACTGTGGTGTTAGAGAAGACTCTTGAGAATCCCTTGGACTGCAAGGAGATCCAACCAGTCCATTCTAAAGGAGATCAGTCCTGGGTGTTCATTGGAAGGACTGATGCTGAAGCTGAAGCTCCAATACTTTGGCCACCTCATGCGATGATTTGACTCACTGGAAAAGATCCTGATGCTGGGAGGGATTGGGGGCAGGAGGAGAAGGGGACGACAGAGAATGAGACGGCTGGATGGCATCACCGACTCTGTGGACATGAGGTTGAGTGAACTCCGGGAGTTGGTGATGGACAGGGAGGCCTGGCGTGCTGTGACTCATGGGGTCGCAAAGAGTCGGACATGACTGAGTGACTGAACTGAACTGAAAAAGTCACATGAGAAATCACATTTAGAATTTAGTGTTATAAAAAAAAATTGATGGTCTGTCTCCTCTGCCAAACTCATCCCTTTCAGATGACAAGATCTATTGAACTTGTACTGTGCTTTCACTTCTGCCTTGGCAGCTAGAAGACTGAGAACAAAAATACCAAGTTCAGTCACAGCCATGTTTACCCTCAGGATAATTGTGATCTCCTTTTTCTCTGGCCCCAGTGCTCTATTTCTAGGAGTTTTGTTTGTTT
Source organism: Moschus berezovskii (assembly GCF_049115385.1). Taxonomy (NCBI): domain Eukaryota; kingdom Metazoa; phylum Chordata; class Mammalia; order Artiodactyla; family Moschidae; genus Moschus; species Moschus berezovskii. Next base: position 13,714,546 of record NC_142463.1, read on the forward strand.
GCTGCTCCTGTGTTTTTTGTATTGTTTTTGTCTGTTGTAAATCTTTATGTCCTTATGGAAAAGAAATAGGATAAAATAAGCTAAACATTTAGTATGCTCAGTCACTTTAGAATTATTTCTGCTACTTGTCAAAGATAAATGCAAAGAATAAAACCTATGTTTGGATCTTTAAAAAGTTTGGAGAAACTGGGAAGGACAAAGAAATGCAACAGAAAGACGCAAACAATGGAATTTGAGGTAGTATTGCTCATTTTCTCTGACTCAAATACTGGGCCACATTGATCTGGCATAAGGTCTAGTAGAAGAGAATATCTGAAATTTGGACTGTTTAGGAAAATCCCAGAGATATGGTTGGGCAGACAGATCCCAGCAGGTATGACCATTACATACATACATATATATATATGTATGTAGTTATAGAATAGATTTACCCTTTTTTTTTTGATTTAGCCTTTTTTTGATCACAGATCCCTTTGACCATCTCTTGAAAGCACTGAAACTGCTTACCAGTAATAGACTTTCACATACAGTTTCTGAAAACAGAACGCTCCAGTTTTCTATTTATCTTTCCAGAATATCAAAAGTACTTTATAGCTGGCACCGCTTCAAAGAATTCAGATGGACCTGAGGAAGCACCTGGGCTGTCAGGTCAAACAAGGGGCCTGGCAAATCAGCTGTTAGCTCAACTTCTGAACACTCCGACACTATTCTTGGATGATTCAAACAAGGGGCGTGTTTTCTGTTGGTTTTTAACTATTTTGAGTAACATACCCCTTTGATGAGCTGATAAAGATACGGGTCATAGATACATACACATACACACACAAACAATTCTGCATACAATTTTAGGGGGTTGATGGACTTCCATAAAGTCCATCCTCAGATTCTGGGTTTCGTTTAAGTGAAGGCTTTCCTGGACTGGGGGTGGGAGGACAATGTCCTTGTAGAACTTTTAGTATAACCGTCTCTCTTATCACTGGGACTGGAGCGGCTTGGATGGAATGAGGTAACCGGACCGGAAGACACAGACCCCGATAGCCTCTGGACAGGCCCCTCCAGGCTCTCCCTTCCCCCAATTCCCATTCGCGCAGGTGCGAAAACCTAAGGGGCCACCCGGGCGCTTCGGCTCTGGAAGGTGGGGGGAGGATGGGACCCTGGGAGCGGTTGAGGCAGAGGTGGGGGCCTTCCCGAGGTTGCCTGGTGACCAAACTCTCCGCCCAGATTGTTCCATTTCCTCAGTAGGGGGCTCCGCGGGCCAGAACGTTGCTGACGCGCCTCCCAGAGCGGCCCTCTTCCGCTTACCCCCCTCCGCTGGGTGGTGGCGCGGGCCGTGACGTCACAGGAGGCGTGGCCAGAGCTGCTGCCGGGTGCTGGAGGCGCCATTGGCGCCGGCTTGGCTTGTGAGCTCCGCTGAGGAGCGGGAGGTTGGGCATCAGTTACAACCGCATCGGCTTCTGGTCCCTGGTCCTTCAGCGGCATGGCGTGCGGGGCGACATTGAAGCGGCCCATGGAGTTCGAGGCGGCCCTGCTGAGCCCTGGCTCTCCGAAGCGGCGGCGCTGCGCCCCTCTGTCCGGCCCCACTCCGGGCCTCAGGCCCCCGGACGCCGAACCGCCGCCGCTGCTTCAGACGCAGACCCCACCGCCGACTCTGCAGCAGCCCGCCCCGCCCGGCAGCGAGCGGCGCCTTCCAACTCCGGGTAACCAACGCTGCGGGCTTGGCAGGAAGCCAGGCCCAGGCATTTTTTTTTGGGGGGGTGGGGGTGGAGTGGGGGTGGGAGAAGATCATGAACGCTAGGCTATTTCACTTGTTGACCCCTTCTTTGCCCTGAGAAAAGGGAACAGGGGTGCCGCTGGGCCTTGTCGCTTCCGGGGATACAAGACATCCGGGAGGGGTAGTAGGGCCACAGAGTCGGTTTTCGGTTTTCCTGGAGTTGAGGAGCCTAGAGGGGTGGGCAGCGGCAGCAAGATGGAAATAGCCCCGGCCGCTCGGGGCCCTCCAGACCTCCGAGCCTCTCCTTTCTCCGCTGCCCTCCCCTGTACTGAGCCACTCTGCAGATCCAGTGGGCCATGGAAAATTGGATTCTGCTCACGAACCTGGCCTTGAGGGTGTGGGGGTTGGGGGCCGGTTACTGGGAAGGGGCCTGAGAACGTGCTGTGCAGCACTGTGCTGGGACTTGTAGGGAGACCTGATTTCCAGAAGTCTTTAGGGATCTCGGGCCGCCGTAGATGTCGTGGAATCCGATTTCAACCTGTTTCTAAGAGACTGGCCATGTTCTTTTATTGTATATGGCTATTGTCTTGCACCATATATGGCTTGAAATCGGTAGATCGTTAGCTAGAATTTGAGATTCTTCAACATGCAGAGGCTCCGGAAGCAGAAATTCAATTATCCGTAACAGAGATTCTCCTTCAGTAAGGCATTCCACACAGGCCGGGGAAAGACGAGAACTGGTGTGACAATAAAGTTAAAAAAAGAAAGAAAGAAACTCAGCTCCTAACCACAGCGCAAGAATAGAGGGAAAGGTGCATCAGAATGAATATTTAGCAGTTTTAAAGGGCTCCCGGAAATGGGGGTGGGGGTGGCTCACAACTGGACTTTGGCAACTCATTTCTTTGTGTGTTTTTCTATTCCTCAAGCGTAGCAAAACCTTGAGGTTGCTTTAAAATCTCTCTTTTCTTAACCCCTTTCAGTTACCAGTGTCTTTAGCCATTATTTCCTCCCTGCTCTGCCTAGTGCATATCCACAACGCAGATTTGAGGCCCTCATCCTCTCACACCAAGATCCCAGCGGTAGCCAGCCAGGCTCTCCTAGGCACTGTGTCCTTACTCATGTTCACCTCACCTCTCCTCTTATCTTGGTATTCAAAGGATTTATCTGCAATAGCCATTTCTTGCCTAGTCAGTCTTTTATATGTTTTTCCCCGAAACTATGCCTTTGCTTTTTCCCCCAGCCCCACTTGGCTGTACCTTATCCTTGACTTCCATCATGATGTTTTCACCTGTTTGCTGATAAATATAATTATTTCTTCACATCTTCCATCCTTAGCTGACTAACCCTGCCCCATAAGGAACTCTATTCTATTTTAGTTGTCTGATCACTTAATGTTGCAAAGCCTTGTGTACTGAATGAAATAATGTTTGCAAAAGCATGGGACATAGATACCCTCTTGAAGAGATATATTTTTCTTCCACTGCTCAAGATAGCCAAGGTTAGTCACATAATCTTTCTGGATAGCTCTTCTCCTGCAAAGTAGAATTAATACTTGCCTCACCTATCTTGATGGATTTTATGCAGATTTTTTATTTCTTTCAGTACTACCATCTAGATTAATTCTGTGTAGTTTACAATATAGCAAATGCTTAGTAAGTAATTGCTGAATGTATTTGGAAGCCTAAATATGGCAGAGTACTATACTGGGGTCACTGGGGTTTTTTTAATCATAAAATTTAATTTTTGCATGGATTTCTTGGCCATTTTATGTGAAAATATTTTATTTAAAATATTCATTTGTAAAGATTGATCAGTTATGTTTCTTAATACTTATTAGAATATGATTCTGGCATGAAAGAACCAATATGATTTGTTGCTTTGGCTTAAGTGGAAGATGCTTTATAGATTAAAATGGAAGAATTGGGGAGAAAATATTAGTTGCTATACAAAAGGAATAAAGCCAACTAATAGAAGAGTGAATTTTAAAATCAGTGACTTCATTTTAAAATATCCTGATTAACTCAAAAGTTCTCTGAGAAATAGTCAAGAAACTGTTCTCACTGAACTTGAAAGGCGGGGGGGCATGTATTATAGCACTTTTTATGAAAGGAGCCTATAAAATTAAGCCTTTTGTATTGTTTAAAGAAACTAAGTGGATACCAGGCATGGAAGGGGCTTGCTGACCTCCAGGAGATGTTTGTAAACATGGATTGAGTTTAGATGTAAAACAGTTAATTAATAATTGATCATAACTTGAGGGTTGGAGAATAACTTCCAGAAAGAGATAATGGAAGTTATCTAAAATGGATAAGACCCATTTTAGCTGGGTCTTGAGTAATGTTAGGGGGAGAGACATCCTCAGATCAAGCAAAGGAAAAGTGCTAGAGCAAAGGCCAGAAAACCCACAGGATAAAGAAAGGCTAGTTTAAGGCAACTGGGTTGTAGTGGGAGATGGAACTGGAAAAATAATTTGCGGCCAAGTCTTGGAAGGCAAGGGATACCATGTTCAAGAGTTTGAATTTGGTCTGTAGCAACCAGAAGCCATTGTAGAATTTTGAAGATGAGCTTAGTTTGGTATAACCTGGAAGCACAATCTCAAATAATTATGGGAGGCAAGAATTTAAATTATTATCCACTCTTAATTTTTTTTTTAATGTCTTTTCCTGTTTTATGTGGCCTTCTTGGGAAGAAAATCACAGCTACTTCTTTTTATCCTGTGCATACCATGTTTGGACTCTTGGACTTGCCAGTCCTTCTGCCAGCCTTAATGTTGTATCTTTCCATTTGTTCACTTTGTTATACAGGAGGCGGTTAGAAGTTTATCAAAGACCTTCTGTTCTCATGAGCATTGTCCTCATACTTGTCCTTTCTTGTTTCAAGTCTTTGCAGTTCCTTACATCCTTGTATTGATTCTGGCAAGTATGTGCTTGGAGAATAATGCATTTTGAAGATGAAGCAGAAACTTCATAAATTCAGGGATCTAAAACATGAACTTCATAGCACTCTGAAAGGAAAGGTTTGCTAATCCTGCATTGTTCCAGTGTTCAGGCTGAGAATTCTGGAGTTGGACTATGTGTGGAGCTACATTGAGCTCATGTCAGACTGTATCATCACTTCTTATGGCATTATTGTCTTTGATATAGATGCTCACAACTTTTTGGGTAGACAGGTAACATTTGTTTTGAAGTACTAGGCTACTAATCCTGAATGACTTCCCAGGGTCATCGTCACATAGGTAGGAAGGAACCAATGGCATTATTAGCAATTACCACTGTTTTAAAAAATATACGCTTATAGCAAGTATAAGAATGATGTAATAGGGGAGTGATACAGCTTCCTGGTTTTCTTTTTTTATGAGGAAGCTCTGTTATCTGGAAAGTGAATACATGTTTTACTCCCCTCTAAAAACACACACACACACACACCCCAGAAAACTTGAAAACCACATCCTTTCAGATTCTGTATTGTCTCTGGGAGAACCTTTCAGGGTGGTTAGTGATTTGTGTGTTTTGGACTCCCTTTAATAGCATTAGCAAATTGATTTATTACCTTTACACAGAATAGTAATATGAATGCTACCAAATACTGCCTCTTATAAGATCAGAAAATTTATTGCTGAGCTCTGACCACTCATTCCAAGCAATAATGTCAGATCTTCTCTTGGTCAATGTCCAAGCTGTGAACCTAGTGATTTCTGCTGTCCCCTTCCCCAAAGATCTTAAATTCCAAACAGTACAAGAGTTTCATTGTTAGAAGCCCTTGGGTAGTAAGAGACTCTTAATTCCCTGATGTGTGAAATTGTGCAACTCAACAGAGATCAAAAATAGCTCTTTATTAGGTGAAGGATGACTTTATTTGTTGCTCTAAGTTGTGCTAGTTAATCCTACAGCAAACAGCAGATCTGGTCATCATTGTCACAGGAAAAGAAGCAAAGGGAACTATTAGCATCTGGGTGGTTTATGCCAAAATAGCTGCTACCCTATGTAATTATTGAAACAGTGGCAATAAGAGGAAGCACTTCGGGGGTTACAGGAGGAATGCTGTATTTGGTATAAACATTTTTTTCTTATTAATATAACATGGAAAGAGGGACAGGAATCCTGAAGAAGTAACAAAGTGCATGCTCAAATGTGTTTCTTTTTTATTAGAGCAAATTTTTCAGAACATAAAACAAGAATATAGTCGTTATCAGAGGTGGAGACATTTAGAAGTTGTTCTTAATCAGAGTGAAGCTTGTACTTCGGAAAGTCAGCCTCACTCCTCAACACTCACAGCACCTAGTTCTCCAGGTAAGCATGTTTTAGTGTGCATAATCCATTTAAGACTTTGTAATTGGTAATTAAAATGGTTTCCTAAGCTAGAATTGATTTCATCTAAATAATAAAATTGGTAAAGTGTATACATTATATTACTACTTATAAATACTTTCAAAACCATAGTCATGAAATGATAAAAGACCTTACTTAGATTGATTTGATTGACCTTCCTTCCACCCAGTTCAAGAGTACCTTTTGTAACTGCAGCAACTAGTACCATAGCCAGTAGCCACATGTAGCTGTTTAATTTTAAATTACTTAACATTTAATAAGATTTTAGTTTCTCAACTGCTGTAGCCATATTTCAAATACTTAGACAGCCACCTGTGACTGTTGTATTAGACAGCACTATAGAACATTTCTGTTATTGGAGAAAGTTGTGTGACAGCGTTGCTCTATAACATCGACAGGTGGTCAGAGAGGATGTGCTCAAAAATAGCATCTCAGGGTTGGAGGGAACCTTCATGGTCACATAGTTCAGCCATGAGTCTCTGCGAGTAGTCAACAGGCCAGGGCTCAAACATCACCACTGGTAGTGAACTCTGCCTACTTCAACAGTAGAGGAGTTTATTTCCTCACAGAATATTCTCTTTTTAACTGTTCTTAGTTGCCTTGATTAAAATTAGTCTCCTTATAGAACATAGATTAATGTTAGCCAGGAGGTAGGGGGAGTGGGGAAAGGGGACAAATTGCTTAATGGATAAGGGGTGTTACTTGGAGTGATGGAAATATTTTGAAATTAAATAGAGGTGGTGGTTGTACATTATGACTACTAAATGCCACTGAATTGTTCAGTTTTAAAATATTTCATTTTAAGTGAATTTCACATCAAATAATTTTTATTTAAATTGTCTTCTTATAACCCAGAGGTCTTGGCTCTCAGACAACACCCTTTCCAATTAACTGTTCTTGCACATTCATGAGTGATAGATCTTTTCAGTGATTGTAACTAGCAAGTCTCCTTAATATTCTCTTGGGATTTTAGTAATATAATTTTGAAGTAATAGAATATTATGAGTAGAGAAACAATTATAAATAATTTAACTGGTTTATAGACTAAGAGGGCTCAAGAAACAGATTTCAGGCTGAGCTTTGAGGAAAATTCAGAACTGGGGCAGAGCTGCTGCTTTTATCATGATCAGGAAGCCAATTTCCATCTGGCATCCCAGTGGAAATTTTGGTTTCCAGCTGCAATCTTACGAACATTTCATTTTCCTCAACCTAGTTTCAGAAGGGATCAAAGATGAGATGTGTAGTGCCTAATTGTCTCTTTCCTTCATACTTCAGTGACTAAACAGTTTTTTATATCGGGCAGGTCAGCTATTTCTTATCAAAATCACCTGTGTAACTTAAACAATCCCCAAGTCCTTTTATCCCAGAATTAAATCAATGTGTGTCTTTTTTGTTGTTGTTTATTCTACAGATAATTATGATGTACTACCATGATTAAACATAGGTGTAAATGAACTCCACGGACCAGGGTAGCTCTTATGTGTGCTGTGCTGTGCTTAGTTGCTCAGGCATGTACAATCCATTGCAACCCCATGGACTATGGGCATTCTCCAGGCAGGAATACTGGAGTGGGTTGCCATGCCCTCCTCAGGGGAATCTTCCCAACCCAGGGATCGAACCCAGGTTTCCCACATTGCAGGTGGATTCTTCACCACCTGAGAAGCCCAAGAATACTGGAGTGGGTAGCCTATCCCTTTTCCAGGGGATCTTCCCAACCCAGGAATCGAACCAGGGTCTCCTGCATTGTGGGCGGATTCTTTACCAGATGAGTTACTAAGGAAGCCTAGCTCTTACACTGTGAATCTGTTTTCTCTAATCCAGTCTTTATATCAGCTTTAACCTTTTTGCTCCTTACCAGGTGAGCATTCTATATAGGCTCCGATTATTAATGGCATCAGAACCATTTTTCTGTGTGCAGATAAGCTAGCACACTTGAACACACTTTCTTCCTACTAAATTTGCCTTGTAGAACGAAACACAGAATTTTGTGAAACTATCCCATGTATTGTAAAGTAGTGGAAATTACTATTTTTTTAAATAATTTTTATATTCTAGGACTCTTCGCTTAGTTACCAATTCAGAACCCTACAGCCGGAATGTGTTAAGTAAACTAGATTTGTCTTTTGGCCAGGTTCCTCCTGGATGAAAAAGGACCAGCCCACCTTTACCCTCCGACAAGTTGGCATAATATGTGAGCGTCTTTTAAAAGACTATGAAGATAAAATTCGGGAGGAATATGAGCAAATCCTCAATACTAAACTAGCAGGTAGGCTGATGCAGTGGCTATGACCATTGTTAATAGGATTCAGTAAGGATTAATCCTGGTTAAGTAAATGGTAACTTTAAAAAAGCATAAAACTTAATACCAGAGAGTTTAATGAATTTTAAGTATTAAGTTACTCTCCTTGATTACTCTCTTTTGGATTCTAAGCATTTTATTTATACATTGTATGGAAGGACTTTCATTTACATTTTTGAAACAAGCCAAGCTTTTCTTGCAAGAATTTTCCATATGAATAAAGGCATTGAGAAGGTTATTTGGACTAGCTGGTGGATAGACAGGTGGGTAGGGATCATGCTAACCGACAAATAGGTGGTTGGGAAGAGTATAGTCAACATATTCAGACTTCTGGTGGGAATCCCTTTGTGGATGTGGGAAGTCAGGCATCCTGTGATTTAGAGGTACTTTAGTGTCTGGAAAGCACCACTCAGGCTAGAACAGAGTGATTAGTGATGGCAACAAGTAAAGCCTTTTGTAAAAGGAAGGGATCTAAATCAAGAATAGAAAGTAATACCTGTTTAGTGAGAGAGGATGATGTGATCAGAGAGGTTTTTAGGCAACAACTTCTTCCCGTAACAGTATTGTTTTCTCACCTGGTGTCCCAAATTACAGAATTACGACTTTAAATTGAGAACTGTTGACTTAACAGAGTTAAATGAATTTCTTTATAGCAGAACCTCTTTGATACTTTAATACACTAACGGTATGTATTATAAGAAGAAACTGTAGTATGTTATTCCCCTCTTCCGTCCCCACTCCAGAATTGTTTGGACTTCTTTGTTCTTGGATGTCAGACTGCCTTCTGTCTTTCTACTGTTTCCTTTTAGAAGGTAACTTCTGTGGAACTGTCTATAGTTAGATACTGCGGAATTTTATCTTAGCTTTCTAGCCATTCCACCTCTATCACTCAATGTGTATGTTGAAATTTATAGCACAGATAAAGTGCAGAGAAGAGCTTCAAGCTTCATGTCCTATAGGAGATACACTAAGATTTGCTGACTTGTAGTAGTACACACAGCTGCCTGTCTTGGGGAGCCATTAGCAAGAGATGGAATTATGGCAGGGGTGAGATTATTAGGAAAATGTTAAGAGATAAGCAGTGACCAAACCTGGGAGCTAGGGATTTGGCTCTGGGATCTGAGGAAAAGAAATAGATCTCAGAGTGACCATTAAAATGAGGGCCCAAGAGTGGGTAATGTTAAAGGGGAAGCTATATGTGATTCTGACACTTGATTCTTGAAAAACTGTGGGAGAGTTTCTGGGGATAGTATATACTGTCTTTCCCCTCACAGAGCAGTATGAATCTTTTGTGAAATTCACACATGATCAGATTATGCGACGATATGGGACAAGGCCAACAAGCTGTAAGTATTACTGAGTTTTTCATTGACTTTTTCAACTTCCAAGAGCAAGATTTTGACACTGAGTACCTTGTCTCTTGGGAGCAAAAAACCCTTATGAAGTAAAATAATAGATGACATTTAAAGAATACTTGTATGTCCAGCACTGTGCTGAACCATTTAAATCCTTGGCCACCTCATGTGGTGAGTTGACTCACTGGAAAAGATTCTGATGCTGGGAGGGATTGGGGGCGGGAGGAGACGGGGACAACAGAGAATGAGATGGCTAGATGGCATCACCGACTCGATGGACATGAGTTTGAGTGAACTCTGGGAGTTGGGATGGACAGGGAGGCCGTGCTATGATTCATGGGGTCGCTAAGAGTCGGTCACTACTGAGCGACTGAACTGAACTGAAAAGTTTATTTAATCCATAATTCCCCTGTGAGGGAGAAACTACTACTTGTCCCATTTTAAAGGTAAGAGTATTTAAAAAAGTTAAATAATTTGTCCAGGCTCATATTGCTAGTGCTTCAGCCAGGATTAAAACCCAGGTAGTGGAGAGTCAGACATGACTGAGCGACTGAACTGAACTGAAGTCTGCCAGTGCCAATTTATTACCTGACTTTTCCCTCAGAAAAGTAGTTTCAGCTGTTAATTTATGAAAATTGAGTCCTTAAGCTAGTTTATCAAGTGTGTGGTCAGAATTTCGTAATTCTAAAGATTTTGTCACTACTAGTTGCTCAAAACATAAATTATAAATAGCTATATATGTAAACTGAATCTAAGTTCTCAAGAAAGAATTATCTTTCTTAAATTCTTGCGAATTTAGGACCTCTTGAATGGTGATTTTTATCCTCCATACTGTTTATCACATTCACCATTCAGTCAGTTCAGTTCAGTTGCTCAGTTGTGTCTGACTCTTTGCGACCCCATGAAATCACAGCACGCCAGGCCTCCCTGTCCATCACCAATTCCCAGAATCAACCCAAACCCATGTCCATTGAGCCAGTGATGCCATCCAGCCATCTCATCCTCTGTTGTCCCCTTCTCCTCCTGCCCCCAATCCCTCCCAGCATCAGACTCTTCTCCAGTGAGTCAACTCCTCGCACGAGGTGGCCAAAGTATTGGAGTTTCAGCTTCAACATCAGTCCTTCCAATGAACACCCAGGACTGATCTCCTTTAGGATGGACTGGTTGGATCTCCTTGCAGTCAAAGGGACTCTCACCATTAGTTAATATTAAAAAAGCATGACCCTACATTTTTAGTATTCTTAACTCTTTTGTTTTTTATTCCTAATTTATAGATGTGTCCTGAAGCTTTCTTGCATATCCGGGTACCAGGTTTGACCTCAAGAGATGGCTGCTGTACACTTTTTGCAACTGGTTTGATATCACATTTCAGCTCCAACTTTGCATCCTGAGAACACTTAAATGTTTCTGCAGGTCCATTTTATACAACTTGAAAGACCTTAAAACTTTCTGGTTGCCACAAGCATATCTTTCTTTTCTGCTCATCAAATAAACAGCTGTGCCCTACTGTGATAGATTTTTCAAACAAAAACACCTGGAGCAGCAGTTTAGCAAAAATATGCCCTCAGTGGCACTCAACAAATGGAGTTTCCCCAAGCACAGTTCTGTAAGAAGTGTGTGTGAGAGTGTGTGTATATGTGTGTATGTGTATTTTAAGTTATTATTTGTATTGTGCAAATTTTTTTGATCTTGGGGATTCTGGCTGTGAATTTGATGCACGACAATTATGGTTAAAAACATTTACTTGGTCTGCAGAAGATCATTAATGTTTTGTGACCATATAAGTTGTAAAAGTGGATTGTTTTATGTGTAGGTATTATTGTTAAATACAGGGACTGTTTCCAGGCACAGAATATGAGTCATAAGTTAGGATGGACATTAGATGTGATTATGATGACATAGCAAAGGTCTGTGGTCCTAGGTCTACAAATGTGTGGTGAGGAATTAGAACAAACTGGAGACAGGCCATTTGACATCTGATTCTGCCTCGCCGTGTTAGAACATTACTTTGACTCCAAGCCTTAAAAACCCACGTGGAGTCTGTGCTCACCTCATTCACACGGGAGCTCCCTGGACACTGAACCTCTCAGAAGGAAAAAGTCTCCTCTGGAACAAGAGCATCAGGGTTTGATTGGGAGCATAACAAAGGTGGGTGCGGGCTGGGACAGGCCCCAGAGGCACTGCTGCCTGGGAGGAGCCACTTCACCTTTGTATCAGTTATTAAAAATAGAATTTGGATCTTTTGGTCAGGTTCCCCCAAATTCTTTTAAGAGATGTCCGTGTTCGACTGCTTAAGCTTTGTTTTGGCAGCCCCTGCCCAGAGTTGCTTACAGACTGTCCTTCACCTTACTTCCAAGGCTGAGGAACAGAAAGTACCCTCTGTTTTGAGGAGGTGGACGTTAAGTATACGTTTATTTTTTACTGTGACTTGTTCAGGACCACATTTTACAGAATGCCTTGTTTCCTTTATTATTGTTTCTGGAAAGGAAAGTTCTATTAAAATTGTTTTAGTTTGAATATAGACTAGTTTTTTTAATTAAGGCTTATTTTGGGGGAAAAAATAAAAACTTGAGTTTAATTCAAACATATGCCAGTACCTTCCAAAGTAAGGTAATATTCAGAGACAGTTGTCCTGATCATATGGCTTAGAAAAATTTCTGGAATATTCACATTCGAAGATTCCTTATTAATGAATGTCTTTGACTTAAATCTAACCAAAACAACAACATTATTCTTTGTACATTTTCATTATATAGTGTTAATAAGCTTAGTTGCAAACAAATAAAATACTTAAGCTATTTGTTTACCTTGCCTTCTTAATACTGTGATATGTTTATTAATTCAAATAATTTATGTGAGGCTGCTATAACTATTTCTGCATTTTAACATTACATTTAAGATTTAAAGACTTTTTAAAGCCCAGAAGTGATCTTTTAATTATTAAAGAATTATTTTGACTTTATATTTGAAGGGCAATGTGTTTCATCTCTTCTTTGTCCAGGGTAGTCCCTTCTTCCTGGAAGAGAAGAATAGCAGTGGCTGTAATGAGAGTGGCCTTACAGTGGGATAGTCACAGCAAAACATGGGAAGGGCAACTGTGGGGGCATCAGACATCCTGAAGGATGGACCAGGAATGGGGCATGCTGCTTCACTGAAGCCGTTTTGATACAGAGTCAGTGTGATGTGCTGGCTCACTGTTGCTGTTGTCAGCCCCATTCCTACTAAATGGCTTCTGGGTGGGAAATAGAGTAGGTCTCTATAGGGAAGAAGATAGACACCCTCTCACTGTATCCAGTATTGTTAGGCTGCTGTGTCATCATACGGTTACCCTTTGGGGCCACGGGGTGTAAGACCACACCAGCATGACTGGGTTTCGGGATCTTCTCAAAGGGACTAGACATGTTTGTTTAACGTTTTATGCAGAGAAAAGACGAATCCCAGATCAGAAAATGGGGACATGTAAGGTGATCCTTAGACAAGTGAAAGAAGTTTTTCTCTCTAGAACTTGATTGCTAGGGCTTTGAACTTAGGGGCAGTTCCCAGGTAGGGAAATGTCTTTGGCTCATGGAAATAGGTCAAGGCCAAGGGAAGAAATCAACCTACAGAGACCTGTAAGGATGGGCCAGGACCTGTGGTCTCAGAAGAGCTGTGTATCGTGAACTAGTTTAAAATTTTTAAATTCCATTTATTATCTTTCAGTAAAGTCTTCCTCTTAAGGAGAAGGAAGGGAGTAAGTGTCCAGGCATACCTAGGTCAGAGGAGTACAGGGGAGATCAAAGTTTGTGAGGCAGTGATAATTGCTAGGAGTTCCCAAGGAGAAGAAGAATATCAGGAGACATAAGAACTTGGGCCAACCTTCTCCACATGGTGAGTCTTCTCTGTCCAGCAGGAAGGATTGGTTGGTTCATGTAGTAGTTACAGGAATGGTCTTTGGATGTTTGTAGCCCTAGAGTTTAGTCTGCTCTGCCACTAATTTGCTATGTGAGCCTTGCCAAGCTACTGAACTTGCTGAGCCATAGTTTCCTTGTCTGTAAAATGAGGGTTAATTGTATGTACATCATTGGGGTTTGTTTTCAAATGTGAGATTACATTTTCCATGTAAAGTATTTAGCACAGTTTGGGACATAGCATATACACTTGAAAATGTTAACAGCAGGTTTCTTTACAGTGGTCTTCGTCAGATCTGAAGACCAAAACCCTTTCTTTCTGCATTGGTGATTCTCAACTTCCAGAATGAATAGCCCCTTGTTAACATCAAATCTACATTCTCTTAGAATTTGTACTTTCTAAGTGTTTGACTGAAAAATAAAAGATGAATGACAACTGAATTCAGTGATGCCTTTCAGTGAATCTGTATTTTGTTACTCACTTAGCAGGGATCAGCAAACTGTGGCCTATTTTTTGTAATAAAGTTACATTGGAACACTGCCACACCTGTTTGGTTGCATCTGTGGCTGCTTTCACATGGCAACTCCAGAGCCAGAGCCAGTATGGTCCACAGAGTGAAAATACTCTTTGGTCCTTTATAGAAAAGTGTGTGGGTTCCTGCGCTGTATCATCAATAGACATTTTAGAAAGCTTACAAAAAAGGCAAATTTGGTGCATCATGGATGGGAGAGTCACCTCAGGTCAAGGTATGATGACAAATTCCTCTGCTTACCAAGGTAAACAATGCTGTTAAGGAACAGTGACTTCTGTGCTCGCCCTGGTGATTCTTCTCTTGGAAAGGCCTTCAGAGTGTGTGTGGTCTTCTACAGTTGCAGTTAACCTGGACTTTCAGTAAGGTGGACACCTCAGTGAAAAAAGATGCAGGTCTACCTAGAAAAAAATCTCCAGGTCTCAATGCCAAACTACACTTTCAAATAAATAATTAGGTCTTCATTGTAGGAATGGTGTGATACTTTGTGTAAAATTTCAATATCTGTATTCATAGACCTCATGATTTTACTGCTATTGCTTATAGTGTTTTGTCTCTGTGCCAGGTTATCTGTGAGCTAGACAATATATTTGAAAAATTATTCATAGGAGTAAACAGGAAAAGGATGCAGCATCCACCCCTAGGAAGGCTATCTGGTTGCCTGTTTTTTACGAATATTTCCAAACCTTTATTGAGATTGAAGGCTGGAGGTTCCATGGATCATCTAGGTAACACACAGCCAGGTGTAAGATCCATGTGAGAAGTGGTTTCCTTTTGTTTCACCCATATCGTGAAAGTGTAATACTTTGGAATCCCTGTTTGAAGTGTCTGTGGTTCCCACTTTTAGCGCAGCCTTAGGTTTTGATTTTTGTCTCCTTCAGTCCATGGTGTTCCTAAAAGTGTAATTCAGGCATCCAGGGGCTTTTTCCGTGTTAGCAAATACCTTAAGAGACAGAGCAGCTTTGAGTTCTAGGCTGTCTGGGTTCTCTCTTACCTAGATCTTGGCTCAGTGATTCCTCAAAACTAGTTTGTGCTGTTAAGAAAATGAATCTTATATTTCAATTGTTGATTAGCTGGTCTTGGCAGTAGCCTGATCCACATTTTCTGAGGCATAGTACCCAGCATGCCTTCAGGTTCATAGGACAAAAGTAGGGAAAGACATGTTTATATTGGCTTTGAATGTTTTTCAGTCATTCAGCAAGCATTACTGGAATCTTCTGGGTTCTTTATTTGTGGAAGACAGATACATGATTTGGGGAGGGGGGGGGGAATGCAGTGGCTTGTGGAATGTTAGTTCCCTGACTAGGGATTGAACCCAGGCCTGTGGCAGTGAAAGCACGAAGTCTCAATCCCTGGACTACCAGGGAATACCCTGTGAATTTTAAAAGCCTGACAAGTTATATTAAATAGCCCTACTGTGTCTTATATCACATAAATAAATACTTAGATCCTGAAAAGGAGCTCAGTCTACCAAAGAATGTAAGTGGGCAAAGTGAAAGCTGCTGTGTCATGTGAGTGGTACAGGCAGTGGACCGAGAGGAGATCCTAGATGCTTCTAAGTAGCAATAGTGGCCGGGGAAGGCTTCATTTAGGGTGGTACTGTTGGGATGAGGTTTCAAAGGGTGAATGGGGCTCAGAGAAGAAGTTAGGACTTGAAATAAGCAAAGACTGGGTGATGGGAGATTTTGCCGGTGTTCAGGTACAACATTCTTGTTTCAACCAGAGTAGAAAACGCATAGGAATTCTTGGGAAGAGAGCTCGAAGGTAGGTAGTAAGGGCTAGATAATGAGGGGCTTTGACTACCCGGATTTTGACCTTTCCTCTGTAGGAATCTGAAGAGTTTGAGGGAAACTGAAGTGAGTACCAGACAGAAGGGCAAATACCACACCAGTCACAGGCCTCTTTTTGTTGTCCAGTTAGAGATAACAGAGACCTGAACATTGATGGGGGAGGATGATGAAATGGGGCTTTGGCTTTGCCTGGCTAAGAAGGGCATGGTGCACTTTCTGACAGGCACATTTTTAAAGATCCTTTTTCTTCTGGGTTGGCTTATCTGTGTCTCTTATTTAATCTAGCCCAATTCCATAGCTGCTGCTGTTGAATGGTTTTGTCCTGTATTTTGTTTTTCACAGATTCTCTTAAATCCACCTGTTATTCTTAAAGGTTCTGGTTATCTCTTGCATGGATTATTAAATTTTCCTCTCAGACTGTCCAGCATGGTGCCCTTATTGTTCTGCCTGGAATTAAATCCCTTCTGACTTGACAAATGGCCGCCTCAAGTGGCAGTTGTCTCTTTCTGCTCCCTTGAAAGCAGTGTTAATGTAGCCATTTGATGAATGCTTGTTGTGTACCTACTGTGTTCTAGGCTCTAGGAATATATCGCTGAGCTGGATAGACCAAGTCCCTGCTCTTAATGGTGCTGACATTGTGAGGCAATACAAACTAGTAAACAGTTTAATCCAAGATTTAAAAGTTTGAAGGAAATCAAGTGGGAATGATAGAACTAGATGCCTGAATTGGGTGGCAAGAGAGACCTGAGGAAGTAGTTGTGTAATGCATTTATGAGTCTACATGACTCTTACACTATACTGAGCTGTTGGTTGCACCTTGAACTGTCTGTTGGCTCTTAAATGTTGAGTGACTAATGGATTATGTGGCTACTCCTCCCCTTTGCTAGTAGTCAGTACACTACCTGAAACTCTTCCTTAACTCTCAGGTAAGTAAGCTTTCTGCAGGTTGTCTCTCTGCAGCAAAGGTAAGAGAGATGCAGTCCTTACCCTAGAGAGGCTCACAGTCTCTGGGCAGGAAGGTGATGAAACTCGCTTTGATGTATTCTGTGCTCCTGGACAGAAAGCAGAGTGTCTCCTGTGGAAGGCCACTCTTTACAGCTTCCCTCAGGTGTTTAAATTACCCTCATCTGTACTCCGGCCACCTCATGCAAAGAGTTGACTCATTGGAAAAGACCCTGATACTGGGAGAGATTGGGGGCAGGAGGAGAAGGGGAAGACAGGATGAGATGGCTGGATGGCATCACCGACTCGATGGACATCAGTTTGAGTGAACTCCCGGAGTTGGTGATGGACAGGGAGGCCTGGTGTGCTGCGATTCATGGGGTCGCAAAGAGTTGGACACAACTGAGCAACTGAACTGAACTGAATCTACTCAAGAAGGCTGACTCACTGGTAAAGCTATAAAACCAGACTCTAGTGTGTTAATTCATGAGGGGAGAGATGTCTGGTGTGGTAGACAGCCCCATCGGCCTTACTGTGTTTTCTGTATACTTTAGCAGCACTCAGGGATCTTAGTTCTCTGACCAGGAGTGGAACTGGTTACCCTGCAGTGGAAGGCCGACTCAAAGTCCCTTAGTGTGTTTTCATGTAATCGTACCACTTGGAAAACCTAATTAAAGTCAAGAAAAAGCTCCATGTAACAGAGCAAGGGGACTTGAATTCTAGGGATGGAATGTTGACCAACACCCAATTACCCCTCCCACAAGCCTTCCCCCTCACCGTTTCCTCCCCACTTCAGTGGTTCCTGGTTTTGTTGCATCTTTTACCTGATACTGTGAAAGCGAAGTTCAGTCCTGTCTTTGCGACCCCTTGGACCGTAGCCTACCACACTCCTCTGTCCATGGGATTTTCCAGGCAAGAGTACTATAGTGGGTTGCCATTTCCTTCTCCACCTGTGTCTCCCCCCAAATGGCACATCTTTGACTGTTTAATAAGAGTCACTCTGCCATCTTATTTCAGGCTTTGGGATCCCTTACTTTCACTTTCAGATTGCTTTGCTTATTGCTTTTGTTGAGTCTATCCTATAGCTCCGGGGTTGGGGGGAAAGTTTTCAAACTTTGTCTTTTCCACTTGTGCTAGGATCCTCAGGCTACCCAGTTTATTCAAATCTGTTGGACAGTGGTATCAGCTAAGGCCTAAAGTTCGCAATGTGCTAAATTATAGATGGCCTATCTGCAGAAAGGTAGCATTAAATGCTTTTATCACGTTATGATTGAGGTGTGTAAGCAAGAAATCCTACAGATCAAGGATCAAGGACAGAAGTCCCGTGAAATAGATCCAGGGGTCATTAAATCTGTGACTGTCCACAGCCCCAGCTCACGCAACAGCGAGGCTAGTTTTCAGGGGAACCAGAACAGGAAGGGGTTGGGGACGGGCGGGGGGTGGCTTCGATTAACACTTGCTGCTGCTGCTGCTGCTAAGTCACTTCAGTCGTGTCCGACTCTGTGTGACCCCATAGACGGAAGCCCACCAGGCTCCCCCGTCCCTGGGATTCTCCAGGCAAGAACACTGGAGTGGGTTGCCATTTCCTTCTCCATCGATTAACACTTAGCCCTCCTCTAGTTCTTTGAAGATGGGAGCAAGGCTCTGTTGGGGAAGCACAGAACGGCCTGTTCCACCCGGCCTCTGAGCCTCAGGGTTCCCCAATAAATAATGAACAAGGCGACAGATCAGGCTTGTTTCTCTGTGCATAATATCCTTTGATTTCGTTGTAAAACTACAATTCCAAGAAGCAGAGGCTTGCAGAAAAAGGAAAAAAAGATAAACGAGGGGAATACAAGAGGTGGTAACGCCTCCCACCCCGCCCCGTCAGAGTTAGGTCATTTTAAAAAACCCAGGAATCCAAACTGGCGCCCATGGTCGGCATAGCAACGGCGCAGGCGCAGTTCTGGCGTAGGATTTCTGGGAACTGTAGTTTTCTCATCTTCGGGAGAGCCCTGTCAAGGACATCCTTGCACAGCCGCACCAACACCGGGGCCGAAAGCACTGTTCAGTGGAGGGGCTTGGCGTATCAACAGTTAACATCTATAATAGGAAACAGTATACGTATAACTGGGCTGGTGGGACCTCAACAAAGCCCTAGTAAATGCTCAGGAGTTCAGGAAGATTCCACAGAAAGCTTCGTGCGATAAACGATGAGAACGCATTAGGCATTTGCCTGGGGGTACAGTGGGATGTCTGTAATGATCCTACAAAATTTGGAAGCGTGAATACAGTTCTGGATGTTTGAGAACACCAGGGTATTGAATACCGGTTGGTGAACAATGGGATCTGAGGAGTTAGAAATGGAAAGACATTAGATCATGGTCTTGAATACCAAACGCAAAAATCTGGACCTTTTCTTGAATAACCTTACACAGAGCCCAGGAAATATGAATGACTCCCTTCCTTTGCATTCCCCTTTTATTCATCTTTCTTTTAACACTTGCCACAGCATTTTATGCCTTCATCCCAAGAACTCAACAAGGGTCATGGTTGAGATAAGAGCTCAGGAAGTGTTTTCTGAATGATCATATTTGAGTCTTTAGAAAAGCTTGCAACAACAATCAGAAGAGAGGGTAAGAAGAGAGTAAGGCTAGATGTAAAAAACCATCGAAGTTCAAAGTCAATTGCTTTCCCAGTCTAATTTTCCCTCCATCCAAGGTTTGAACTCTGGCAGCTCAAAGGCCATTTCCATGATGGCTTTTGTTTGGTCAGCACTTTAAAAAAAAATTAGTTGCCGCGCTTTTTCAAATGGAATGTTTCACATTTAAGCAATAACAAAAAATTTCTGCTTCTTGTGAAAAATTTGAAGAGTTGACAATTTGAAGCCCTGATTCTTGACAGCAACAGAGTGGAGCTGAGGAGCTGCTGCCCGCTTTAGACGGGACATACGTTCTTCAGTTTGCACATTCCCCACCATTCCTCTCCACCAAACTGAGGCCAAGGATCAGTTTCCATTTATCATAATGCTTTTGTTTTCATTTCCTTACAGTGAGCTAGCTCTGGCCTTGGAGGCTTTTGACTTGCCCATCTTTGTACTAATCTACCCCACCTGGCATCTGAGGAGTGATTCAATGAAATTAATATTTTAGAAAGATCAGTCAGTACAAAACAGACAAGTGAGGAGCCAGGAGGCAGAAGGGAAGAAAAAAATTGAAAATCTATTGAAGGAATATTTGAAAGCATTTGGCCAGTGATTAAATATTGGATGAAGCAAAGTATTGGCCACCTGATGTGAAGAGCTGACTCATTTGAAAAGACCCTGATGCTGGGAAAGATTGAGGGCAGGAGGAGAAGGGGATGACAGAGGATGAGGTGGTTGGATGGCATCACTGACTCAATGGACATGGGTTTGGGTGGACTCCGGGAGTTGGTGATGGACAGGGAGGCCTGGTGTGCTGCGATTCATGGGGTTGCAAAGAGTCGGACACGACTGAGCGACTGAACTGAACTGAACTGAACCAGGAGGAAAATGCAAAAGACAGCTTCAGAGTTTACTACCTGAATGGCTGGAAACATGCTATCACCAACATTAAATGGGAGAAGTAAAAGGGGTGGTGGTGATCACTACCTTGCTACCTCTAGTATTTTGTAGGCAAGGGCCATGAGTTACCAATTCCATAATCCTCTAGTATTGTGCTGGACATACATTAGGTGCCCAAGAAATTCGAGCTGAAACTGATCTAAGGTGGGGTACATATCTGATGAGGGGGGAAGGAAAGGAGAATTGCAATGCTGGAACAAAACCAGTACATCGTGGGACCTCAGGCATTCTCCTCAGAGTGGATGAAACTAGGGCTTGGTGATAGTTAATGCATTTTAGAGAAAAACCTATGCAAAAGTCCTGAAGCAGAGTAGGAATCTGGCATGCAGAAATGGAAGGGGGAGGGAGGAATTGGTTTCCTTCCAAGGGAAAGAAGAAAGAGAGATTGGATCGCAGGATTTTCCTGGAATACATGGAAGAGCAAGCTCTCTGTCGGGGCATTAGGCAGGGTTTTGGACAATGAGGCTGGGAAGGCTGGAACACCGAACTTCTCTAAACAGTTTTGAAAGCTCATTGCTTAAAAGGAAAAGAAATTGGCAGTCCAGAGCCACTGCTGCCACCCCCATCTTCCCTACCTTGGGGAGGGCATCAGGTCACTGCATCCAGGAGGGCTCAAAAAGAGTAAGAGGCATAGCCTCCACCGCAGCACCTGCACCCACCATGCAGAGATTCAGGTGTGTGGTGGTGAGCGAAGGGGCTGTGGTCAAAACATGCCACACAAGCAACGCCTTCCCCAAGGAGTACATCCCCACAGTGTTCGACAACTATAGTGCCCAGAGTGCAGTTGACGGGTGCCCAGTGAACCTGAACCTGTAGGGCACAGCAGGCCAGGAGTATGATCACCTCCACACACTCTCCCACCCTCAGACCAACATGTTTGTCATCTGCTTCTCCACGGTCATCCGCCTTCCTATGAGAATGTGCAGCACAAGTGGCATTCAGAGGTGTGCCACCACTGCCCTGAAGTGCCCATCCTCTTGGTGGGCACCAAGAAGGAACTGACACCCTAAAGGCGCCTGAAGGAGCTGGGCCAAGTGGTGGCCCAGCAGATCCAAGCTGCGCTCGGCCCTGCAGCAGGATGGCATCAAGGAAGTGTTTACTGAGGCTGTGGATCAAGCATGGGCAGTCCTGCATCCTCTTGTGACCTGGCACTCAGCTTGGAGGCTGCCCCTGACCCCCCCACCAGTTGTGCCTTTCTGTCTTGGTGCCTTGTCTGCCCCCAGCTGTGCCTTAAGGACTAATTCTGGCACCCCCTTGCTTATGGGGTCCCCAAATGTCTTTTTCTCCTTAAGGGGACCCGCAGGGAAAGGGGCTTTGGGCCCTGCCCCATTCTGCTTGGAAACACCAGGTATTCTTGAGAGCTCACCCAGGTCAAAGTCGGACCCCTCCTCCAAGAAGTCAACGCAGTGCCTCCTCCCCATTTCCCCCTACTCACCAGCTGACCTAGTTTTCCACACAGATATTGCTGCCTGTCCTGGTGCCTTCTCTCAGGAGGGCTCAGCAGACCCTAACCTCTCCCTCACTGCTCTTCAAATTGCTCCACCCTCAAGATGCTCTCTTCCACAGGGAAGAAGCCACTGAATCCTACTAAGATGAATGTGCCCTAACCTACCCCCATGTGCCTGGGCCTTAGGCACCTGCTGACTGACTCCGTCCCACCACCATTGGGCTCCTGGGGCCCCTCTACCCCCATCAGCATCAACAATACCTTCTGTCTCCAGTGAAAAAAAAAAAAAAAAAGAAGTTTTCAGCCCAAACCCCCAATAAATATTTATTTACAAGTTATTTATATGTACAACTAATGTAGTATTATGCCCTTTATAAACATTAACAAACAAGCAAGAAATTAAAAAACACAAAAATTAGAAATCTACTATTTTCTTCCCACTTCCCCTACATATATCACATACACTTTATGGTACCCACACCCCACGCAGCCACCCCAGCCCCAATCCCACCACTTTGGGGCTCTTGCTGTAAACAAGGGGAACCTCTGAAGGTTCAGAAACAGAGGGGCATGGTCTCTGACGATTCTCTAGAATCCGCAAACATTAAAAACTGAGATAAAAGAACTGTGATTGTCTTAAGAGTGCTTTCCACGTGCCAGGAAACGCCTCAGTGCTTTGGTGGTTGGTGGTTTACTCGCTAAATCCTGTCCGACTCTTGAGACTCCATGGGCTGTAACCAGCCAGGCTCCTCTGTCCATGGAATTCTCCAGGCAAGAATATTGGAGTGCCACGACCGCCTCTAGAGGATCTTCCTGACCCAGGGATCGAACCCTCTTCTCTTACATCTCCTGCATTGGCAGGCGGGTTCTTTACCACTAGGGCAACCTGGGAAACCCAGTGCTTTAATAGAACTCATTTAATCCCCCAAGCAACCCTATACACTGTATTATTATCTTTTAAGATTATTTTTATCTTAGATGAAACAGAAGCACAGTGAGGTTAAGAAATTTTGCCAGGTGACAGAAGTGGCGGAACAAGAACTGGAACCCACCCTGGGCGTGTCCACACTCCATGAGCTTAACCGCCACTGGAAGGGGATGAAGAGGGTTTCCTTGGTCAAGTCCCTCACCAATCATAGCTGTGGTGAGAGTCCCAGGCACTGTGGGAGGAAACAGCAGAAAATCACTAAACCCCGAGGATGCCTCTCACGCGGTTGTGTGGGCAAGGTCCGCGCGTCCGCAGTCTCTGGAGGGCAGCTCAGACGGCCGCGCAGGCGCAAACAGATGGGGCTTGGTCTCTATGGTTCCGGGGCGCGACGCCGGAAGGCGGGTCGGCTCCGGGCGTCGCGCTGCAAGAGTCGCGCAGCGGGCTTCCTTTGCGGCAGGCCTCCTTGTCGCCTGAGGATCGTCTAGGAGAGGCGGCCAGCGAGGAGAAAAGGACACAGCGGCCGGACGGTAGGGGCTGTGTGTGTCCGCTGGGCGACAGAGCCTAAAGCACGTCCTTCCGAGAGCTCTTTAACAGATTTCCTCTTGGCTTGCTGGGTGGATGACCTTTCTCCCTGGCCATATTTTCTGCTTTCCCAGGCTCCTTGGTCCACACAGCCTATGTCAGTGAAGCCTATAGACCGCGCCTCTCTCGGCTCTTTTTCCAGGTTGACTTAACTTTCTTACAGACTCATGCTTGGCCTTCTGTTTCTTAACCTGAAGTCCACGTTCCTTTCCAGCTTGCTGCGTGACCACGCGGGATTTAGGCCCCGCCAACCTCTAAGCTCGTTTCATTCTTCCCGACGTGCACTCTGCGCTCCAGCCGCGTCTGGGTGCTCAGTGTACCCCAGACATAACCCAGCACACCGGCTGACACTCGTGCAGTGTGTGCCCTCCTGGAGTACTCTGTCACTGACCTGCACTTGATCCGTATCAAACGCCACCCACCTTAAAGGCATTTTCCCAGTTTCCCGGACAGAATAGGTGCTTCCTCCTACCTCTTGCGCTCGTCCGTAGATTCCCAGTTCCCTCTGTGTGGCCTCATGCTAGTGCTTAGGTTGCAGCTGCTCCCCACCCCCACCCCCATCCCAGTGACTGGCACATTATTACTCAGTAAATGACTGAAAGAATGGGTAAGGTGAAGTCGCTCAATCGTGTACGACTCTTTGCGACCCCACGGACTGTAGCCTACCAGGCTCTTCCATCCATGGGATTTTCCAGGCAAGAGTACTGGAGTGGGTTGCCATATTCACCTGCCACTCATAAAGGTAACTGTTGACCTTTTTTTGTGCTTCCTTCCAGTTTTCTTTTGAAGTTTTTTGTTTTGTTTTTAGCATTATTGTAAACCCCCCCTTTTTTTTCATTAAACATTAAAATGTATATTTCATGTGTATTATCCGCCCCCCACCGTTGTCTACCAAATAGGTACTGGATTTAATTATTCGTTTCTCTTACTTCACTGGTGGCTCAGACGGTAAAGAATCTGCCTGAAATGCAGGAGACCCAGGTTCGATCCCTGGGTTGGGAACAACCCAACTCCACTCCAGTATTCTTGCCTGGAGAATTGCGTGGACAGAGGAGCCCGCTGGGCTACAGTCCATGGGGTCGAAAAGAGTGGAGACATGACTGAGAGACAAACACTTTCATTTTCTCTACTGTTGCACTTTTAAGTTGTTTGAATTTCTTTTTTTTTTTTCCTCCCCCCCAACAATTATTGAGCTCCTACCAGACTGGTCCCTATCCTCAGGGTTGTTCAAAAGGGAGATACGCATATGAATGGTGGGCTGCCGTCTATGGGGTCACACAGAGTCTGACACGACTGAAGTGACTTAGCAGCAGCAGCAGCACATTACAAGGGCGAGCAAGGTACTATGAAAAGTCTATGATGCTGATGCTGTGGTAACACAGGATGACATTCCGGCTTCAAGATGGCTTCTTAGAAGTGTCATCTAAGTTGATATGGATTGAAAAATGTAAAGAAATGTTTTTATGCTCGTGCTTTTTTATTTCAGTTATTTCTTCAGATCTACCTCAAAGCATTTGGATTACTGAGTCAAAATATTCAATACAGGGACTTCTTTAGTGGTCCAGTGGCTTAGACTCTACACTCCCAATGCAGGGGCCTGGGTTCAATTCCTGGTTAGGAAACTAGAGCCCACATGCCAAAAGAGTTCGCATGCTGCAGCTAAGACCCTGCACTGCCAAATAAATAACATACATTTTAAAAATTCAATAAAACACACTTTTCAACTTTTGATTAAAATGACTTTATCAATATAATGGATTTTTAATGCATTGTTTTTTGGTTCAAGTTCCCTTTTCCTCGAGTTTGAGTTTTGTGAAAGCACGAAAATTGCTTATCTACCATAAACTGGAAGAACTTGTGTAATGAAAAAGTTTGGGGAGAAGAAATTGGGAGACTAGTACAAAATATCTTTCTAGAGGGTTGTTTGTCATAATTATCTCATTTTTCTCAGAAGTTTCTCTTTTGACTGCAATTTTATGACATTCCTTTTTTTTTCCCCCTTCCACTTCAGCCATGCCTTTCTTTGATGTGCAGAAAAAGCTGGGTGTTGACTTAGACCACTGGATGACAATCCAGAGTGCTGAGCAGCCTCACAGGATTCCAGCTCGATGTCATGCTTTTGAAAAAGAATGGATAGAGTGTGCACATGGAATCGGTAGTATCCGAGCAGAGAAGGAGTGCAAAATAGAATTTGAGGATTTCAGAGAATGTCTGCTGCGGCAGAAAACGGTGAGGAAGTGATGAAGATGGGAACTGAATTACCTCCTAGTTTCTCTAGAGCTGCTTTTAAATACTTTTAACTGATCATTGGGCATCGGCTTGCCCCATGTGAATTGGCAAAACTTGTGTGTGAAATACCTTCTCTATTTAGGTATCATGTCAAGGAAGTTTAACTGTGTTAAGTTGTTCAGTGTTCTTCCTCATATTCTCACATTCAACCCATATTGGGTTGGCCAAAAAGTTCATTAGGGTTTTCTCATCAAACTTTTTAGCGAACCCAATATTTTCCTTAGCATTGTACCCTGCTGCAGCCATCAGGTTAGAAATTGCATATGTAGATTTCCATTTTTGTGTAGGCTAAAAATTTACTTTTCTGTAAAGAGTATCAAGTATCACCCACTAGTCTTGGGTGTTTGTCCTTGAAAATGTTTGGGCAAATATATTTCAAATTCATTGAACCCTCACTGGGGAAGAGATTAAAATCCTGCAGCTCTATTACACTGAACCTGATAAAACAACCTCTAGATTTCTACTCTGCGGAAGATGGAGGTGTTAATGAGATTGTTTTAGGTGATCCTGACCAAAAATACAGGGGGAAAAGTGTTAGTAGCATGGTGTTTACCTCCTCAAGAGTTGAATGAATTGCATAACATATAGGGTCCAGTTCTCCTTTAGAGAAGAAATCTTTAGCTATGGGCTGTCATTTGCCTATTTCTGTGCTCCACATATAACATAGAATTATTTTTATTACTGTCAATACTTTGGGGTTCAGGGATACAATTTAGATATTCAGTTAAATGTATCTCTCCAATACTTTGGCCACCTCATGCAAAGAGTTGACTTACTGGAAAAGACTCTGATGCTGGGAGGGATTGGGGGCGGGAGGAGAAGGGGACGACAGAGGATGAGAAAGCTGGATGGCATCACTGACTCGATGGACATGAGGTTGAGTGAACTCCGGAAGTTGGTGATGGACAGGGAGGCCTGGCGTACTGTGGCTCATGGGGTCACAAAGAGTCGGACACGACTGAGCGACTGAACTGAACTGAAGGTCATATAGCACAGTAAGAGGTGGAAATAGCATTTGAACCTAGCAGTGCTGATTCTAGACCCTGTGCTTGTATTCAGAACACTAAATCATGATTGGTTCTAGCTGGGAGAGCTTTTGACATATGGCTGTGTGATACCTCAACCATAACTAGTTTTATGTTGTGAAATTCTTTACTAGAGAAATGTTAAGAATACAGTTTTTTAAAAGGTTAATGTTTAGTATTGGGAATCCCTAAAGTTTTTTTCTACTGAGGTTACATCCGCATTCTTTAAAGTTAATGGTATATTTAATTGAATATACTACCTCTTCATGCCTTTGTGAAAACTTAGTGATTCACTCAAAAAGTATTTTTTGGATCACCTATTATGTCAGCAACTATTCCCAGGTACTGGGAATATAGCAGTAAGAAAAACAGCAAAAAGTCCCTGCCCTAATGGAACTCATTCGTGGAGCAAGGGTTGGGGGTGGGATACAGAAAACCTACAGACAAGGTAAGAAATAGTGTGTCAGGTATTGGTAAATGCAGTGGAGAAAATAAACAGAAGGATAGGAAGCACCGGTATGGTTGCTGTGTGCTTCAGTGGAGTGCTCCTAAAAGAGCTCAATGATAGAAAACATTTCAGCAGAGACTTGGAGACTGTGAACCACATTCACTTGAGGGAAGGGGAAGCCGTGAATGGAAGGGTCTCTGAGCTGGAGCAGAGAGAGCTGGAGGAAGGTATGAAGACATGAAGTCAGAGAGAAGGGTCTTATAGGTCCTTCTAGGGAAGAATTCAGCTTTTCCTCTCAGTAAGATGAAAGCCATTGGGTTTTGAGCCAAGGAATAGTGCATTCAGGATCAGTAAGTCTATTTTCCATGTCACAGAATCCGTTAATTAACGGCTCTCACACAGTCTTGGATAGCTTGATTTTCATCCGTAGGGAGTGTCCTACTGAGGGGAAAAGGCAGAACTCAGGGCCCTGCCTCTCTGAGTGACTGCTGGCTGAGCACATACCATGTCTTTCAGTGTGGTCCAGAGACCCCATTTGCCTATTTCTGCTGCATTCATATCTAGTGAACAGTCACCAGCATATGCGGTGAGGTGATGTCAACTTTTCGTACTTTTAAAGATTTTAGTATGCACAAGTAAACCTCTTAAAGCTGCTGTATCTCTATTATTTTTGTAAATGCTTATATTCCTATATATAATAGGAACATATTAGTTATCAGTTTTCAAGGAGGTATTACTATATATACAGCAGAAATTGATTTGTTAAAAGCTTGGGAAATTGATTCTTTAAAGATGGGATTTATCTCAGAGGCCCTCCAGGATGAAAAGCTTCCATAGTTTAAAAATGAAACCAGTTTTGTATTCAGCTTCTCCACTGCTCACTTTCTGGTACATATCTCCCTCCGAGTTTAAATATTTTCCTCCTTTGACAGATGAAACGTCTGAATGCCATCAAGAGACAGCGGGATAAGCTAATCAAGGAAGGGAAGTACACACCTCCATCTCACCACTCAGGCCAGGAGGATCTTCGGCCCTGAGCAGAGCAGCTGCCAGTGGCTGGAGACTGATTCTCACGTTCTCTCTTCTCGGCTGGAAATTCTACGTACTAAAAACCCCTTTGTGAGAATGTCTAAAAATAAAGGATTGTTCCATCATATTTGTTCTATTTTCTTTTGGATCATACTTTTCAATAATGAGGTTGCAACCTATTTTTTAAGTTTGGTAAAATGCCTTTACCTTAAAAATTAACATCAAGGGAATATCAGTGGTATATTAGTACTTCTGATTGAAATGCTTAGAAACGTGTTTTTAAAAGAAAAAATTCAGATGTAGAAGGGAAGGTATGATCCCTAGAAAATTTAAATGTTGAGAATATAATGAAAACTTCAGATACCTTGAGCATTTCTTGAACTATTTTTTTGTCTTAAAATGCATATAACATAAAATATACCATCTCAATCTTTTATTTCTTAAATTCTTGACCTTGTGGCTTGCAGGATCTTAGTTCCCCAACTAGGGATCAAACCTGCATCCTTAGCAGTGAAAGCAGAGTCCTAATCACTGGACCAGGAAACCAAGAAATTCCTCATCTTAAGCATTTTTCAGTGTACAGTTCAGTGGTATTGAGTACATTCACATTGTTGTACGACCGTTCATCTTCAGAACCCTTTTCATCTTGGAAAACTGAAACTATACCCATGAAACAATAACTCCCTCGTCCCTCTAGCACCTGGCAACCACTATTCTACTTTCTAGGTCTATGATGTTGACTACTCTAAGTACATCACTATAAGTGGAATCATACAGTATTTGTCTTTTTGTGTCAGAATTATGTCACTTAACATACATAGCGTATATCAGAATTTCTTTTTTGAGGCTGAATAGTTTTCCATTGTATGCATGTACCACATCTTGTTTATCCATTCATCTGTCAATAGACTCTTGGGTTACTTCCATGTTTTAGCTGTTGTGAATAATGCTGTTATCAATATGGTTATACAGATACCTCCTTGAGACCCTGCTTTCAATTACACTCCCACCAATAGTGCAGAAGGGTTCTAATTTCTCCATGTCTTCAACATTTGTTGTTTTCTGGAATGTTTTAATAGCCACCAAATAGAAGTGAGGTATCTCACTGTGCTTTTTATTTTGCATTTCCATAATTATTAGTGATGTTGCCTCTTTTCATGTGCTTACTGGCCATTTGTATATCTTGACTATTATATGGATATATGTCTATTTAAGTCTTTTGTTCATTTTTAATTGAGTTGAGGTTTTTTTTTGTTACAGAGTTTTAGGAGTTTTCTATATATTTGGGATGTTGATTCAGATATGTAATTTGCAAATATTTTCTTCTGTCCTGTAGATTGCCTTTTTACTCTGTTGATAGTATCTTTTGATGCACAAATTTAAAGCTCCTCCAGGGGATTTCCCTGGTGATCCAGTGGCTAAGCCTCTGAACTCCCAATGCAGGGGACCGAGTCTGATCCCCAGTGAGGGAACTAGATCCCACATGCCACAACGAAAGATCCTGCATGCTACAGTGAAGCTCGAAGATCCCACTTGCTGCAACTAAGATCTGGCACAGCCAAATAAATATTAAAGATTCTATGAATTTTATGATGGGTTTTTCTATCTCTGCGGAAAAATTGAGATTTTGATAGAGATAGCATTAAATCTGTAAATTGCTTAGGGTAGTATTGATGTCTTAATAAGTCTTCTAGTCCATGAACAATGGCAAGCCACTCCAGTACTCTTGCCTAGAAAATCCCATGGATGGAGGAGCCTGGTAGGCTGCAGTCCGTGGGGTCGCTAAGGGTCAGACACGACTGAGCGACTTTACTTTAACTTTTCACTTTCACACATTGGAGAAGGAAATGGCAACCCACTCCAGTGTTCTTGCCTAGAGAATCCCAGGGAAGGGGGAGCCTGGTGGGCTGCCATCTATGGGGTCACACAGAGTTGGACACGACTGAAGTGACTTAGCAGCAGCAGTGCATGAACATGAGATTTCTTTCCACTTATTAATGTCTTTAATTTCTTTCAGATATGTTTTATAGTTTTCACGGTACAAGTCTTCCACCTCCTTGATTAAGTTAATTCCTAAATATTTTTTTAGATGCTGTTTAAAAACTTTTATTTTATACTGGAGTATAGTTGATTTACAATGTTAGATTCGTTTCAGGTGCACATGAAGTGATTCAGTTATACATATATTATTTTTCAGATTCTTTCCCATATATGTTATTACAGAGTATTGGGTAGAGCTCCCTGTGCTATAGAGTAGGTCCTTGTTGATTAGATGCTATTTTAAATGGAATTGTTTTTGCAATTTTCAGATTGTTCATTGTTAGAGCAATTTAAGCCATAAATGGCAGCTGTAAGGCTTGCATATAACAAACTGAGGCAGTGAGCAGTGCTCAGTTGTGTCCAGCTCTTCTCAACCCCGGACTATAGCCCCAGGCTCCTCTGTCCATGGAATTCTCCAGGCAAGAATACTGGAGTGGGTTGCCATTTCCTTCCCCTAGGGATCAAACCCGAATCTGCATCTCCTGCACTAGCAGGTGGATTCTTTACCACTGTGCAATTCTCAAAAGGGAAAGCACATTGTGTCCTAGTCTCAGAATTGGAAAGAGGGGATTTGGCATTCAAGCAGGGTCCTGCTTATTCCTTGTGTTAGCCAATCACATTTTCTTAAACTAATCATTAATCCATCACAATGGAGAAGCAAACTGGAGGCCTTCCAGCAAGATCCTGTGCTGTGGCCCTGGGTTAGGTTGTTTTATTTTCTCTAAACACACAAACTTCTCTGAATTCTTAAAGTCCCAAATGGTTTTAAGTGCATACATATTTATGGGAAAGCAGAGGCCAATTGGAAAAATCAGAGAGGATAGCAGAATACTAATCAAGGCTTAATGTAGGTACATGCTCTTTCATTCAAAGATATCTTTTATTCCTGAGCTCTGGGTTGTTTTGATAGAATGAAGGGAAAGCAAATCCCACAAGATTATACTTACCGAAAGGTAAAAAATATGTGATAGAAAACACTTAATTGTATTTGTTGGGAAGAATTGCCTTGATGTCTTTACAGGATATCAGAAAGCTTCCTTTACATCAGATATCCATAAACAGCTCTGGGACCAGCAACCCTGCTTCTTTGTCTTTGTATATTTAGCAAACTTTGTGCCTTGATCGGTTTTTTGAGAAAGTAGGACAGCAGCGTTATGAGTAGATGAAAGCAAGGAGCCAGCTCCAAGACCCCCGTTCTTTAAGCATTCTAATATGAACAAGCAGAGCTATCTTTTTGAACAACTAGGCTGGTAAGAATAGGACTGAGAAGGATGGGGGACAGAAGGCTGTGAGGTTCTTTGCTTTTGATGGTGAAACACGAAGTTACTTGCTGCCCTTGCCCCCGCTCCCTTCATCTGGCAAATGGGACTCATAACTTATTTGGTCTATGCTTTTTAACCCTGACTGCCACAAAGGAAACCACTGAATATTTTGGCAACTGCATTTCAATTTTTCATTTAATTTTTTTGAATAGGTAATTTATGTGGCTCAAAATTCAAACTGGATATATAATGAAAAATCTTCCCCAAGCATCCCATTCCCCTCCCTAGAGGCCACCAGTGTTTTCAGTATTCTAGAGATTCTGTCTACACATACATACACAGGTTTTCTTTACCCTTTTTGAAACAAATGGTAGCATTGTTCACATACTTTATGCATTTTGCTTTTTGTTCTTACTATATTCTCAAAAATGGTCTGTATTAGGCACATGACCCAGTTGAAGCCAACGAATGACTTGCTTGGAATCCTAGAAGAGAGGAGTTATATTTCCTCTGGGTTTAATGCTGAGGAGATTTAGTTTTTATGCTGACAGGCATAAATAATGTAGTCGTGCACATTCTTGGGGTGATTACATTCTGGGACTCTGTCGGAGTTGACTGTAAAGATGAATCCCTTAAGAATCTGCCTGCTGATGCAGGGGACACAAATTCAACCACTAGTCCACGAACTAAGATCCCACACTCCATGGGGCAACTAAGCTTCTGTGTGCCGCAACTACTGAGCCCGCACTCAAGCCCACGAGCTGAAACTACTGAACCCAAGTGCCCTAGAGCCAGTGCTCCACAACAAGAGAAGCCACCACAATGAGAAGCCCAGGCGCTGCAAGTAGAAAGTAGCCCCCACTTGCTGCAATGAGAGAAAGCCCACTCGCAGCAATGAAGACCCAGTGCAGCCATAAATAAATAAAAATTTATAAAAAGATGAATCACAAGAGTACAGAAGTGCAACCAACACATTTACAGCTCAAATTCTAGCAAGATCAAAAAGCAGCACCTGGGAAGGTTGGCATTTGGATTAATCACAAGTGAAATCAATCTAATTAAAGTGATGTCACTCCAAAAAAAAAAAAAAAGTGACAACTCATCTCCAGTCCTACTCTAGGAGGAATCTAAATGATCATTTCCTCTAATGGTTAGAGGAAAAGGTTTTACTTTTTGGGAAATAAACAAGTAGTATACTATATTAGGGGCTTCCCTGGTGACTCAGATGGTAAAGAATATGCCTGAAATGCAAGAGACCTGGATTTAATCCCTTGTTCAGGAAGATGCCCTGGAGAAGGGAATGGCAACCCACTCCAGTATTCTTGCCTGGAGAATTCCATGAACAGAGGAGCCTGGTAGGCTACAGTCCAATGGGCTCGCAGAGTCAGACATGACTGAGCGACTAACACACACACACACACACACACACTGTGTTAGCTTTTGTCCTTTTATAAACAGTATCTGGAATACAATATGAAATCATGAGACGTGCAGAGAAGCAAGAAAACTTGAAATTTATGAAAATTTAAGAAAATTTGACCTATAAGAAGAAAAAGTTAACCAAACTATTGTAAACATAATTATAAACAAATGAAAATTCTAGAACTGGAAAATACAATGTCTGAAATAAACTCATTGAATGGGCTTAATGGTAGACTGGATACTGTAAAAGAAAGAATCAGTTAATATGAAGACAGATCAATAAAAATGATCAAAAGTAGAGAAAAAAGACTGTAGGGAAAAAATATCAATTATGTATGGAATAATATAAAGCAGTCTATATATAATTGGGCTTCCCTGCTGGCTCAGCTGGGAAAGAATCCGCCTGCAATGTGGGAGACCTGGGTTCAGTGCCTGGGTTGGGAAGATCCCATGGAGGAGGGAACAGCTACCCGCTCCAGTATTCTGGCCTGAAGAATCCCATGGACTGTACAGTCAGCAATGTCACAAAGAGTCGGACACGACTGAGAGACTTCCACTTTCACTTCACATATAAGTAGAGTCTCAAAAGGGGAGGAAAGAGATAATATGGCATATAACGTATTTGAAAACAATCTGAAAATGCAATTAAGAAAACAATTCCATTTATAATAGCATCAAGAAGGGTAAAATAATCTTAAAGTACAGAATATTAGTGAAGGAAATTAAAGAAAACCTTTACAATGTAAAGTCATTCATGTTTGTGATCAGAAGACAAGATTGTTAGGATGGCAATACTTCTCAAATTGTTCTACATATTCAGCATATTCCCTTTCAGACTCTCAGCTAGCTTCTTTGTCAAAATCAGCAATTCAGGTCAGTTCCTCAGTCGTTTCCGACTGTCTGCGACCCCATGGACTGTAGCACGCCAGGCCTCCCTGTCCATCACCAACTCCTGGAGCCTACTCAAACTCATGTCCATCATCCCCATTGGTGATGCCATCCAACCATCTCATCCTCTGTCGTCCCCTTCTCCTCCTGCCTTCAATCTTCCCCAGAATCAGGGTCTTTTCCAATGAGTTCGTTCTTCACATCAGGTGGCCAAATGTTGGAGTTTCAGCCCCCCAAAATCAACAAATTAATCCTAAAATTCATATAGAATTATGAGGCCCAGAATAGCCAAAAGAATCCTGAAGATGAAGAACAACGAACATTGAAGGACTCTCACCCTCCCAGTTTCAAAACTTAATACAAAGCACACTAATCAAGACTGTGTGGTATTAGTGTAAGGATAAATATTTAGATCGATGGAATAGAACTGAGAGTCCAGAAATTAACCCACGTATCTATGGTCAATTGATTTTTAACAACTGTGCCAAGACCATTTAATGGGGAAAGAATAATCTTTTTAACAAATGGTGTTGCCATAGCTGGATAATCCACATGTAAAAGACTGAAGTTTGGACTTCCCTGGTGGTCCAGTGGGCAGGAATCTGCCTGCCAGAAGGGTACATGGGTTCAGTCCCTGGTTTGAGAAGATTTTGAATGCCACTGTGCAACTAAATCCATGTGCCACAGCTACTGAAGCCCATGTGCCCATAGGTACCACAACAAGAAAAGCAACCACAGTAAGTCTGTGGACTGCAACTAAAGTAGCCCGCATCTGCTGCAACTAGAGAAAACTCACACACAGCAACAAAGACACAGTGTTGCCAAAAATTAATTAAATTTTAAAAATAAAAAATATGTATATATATATTTTTAAATGAAATTTGATCCCTAGTTACCATACACAAATCAGAGTGTCTTTTCACAGACCCATTCTAGCACTGGATAAATTCAAGTTTCCACAAATTCAAGGAAATCAACCAGTAATATAACTGCCTAAAAGAACAAACATCAACTTCAGAAAATAACAGCAGAAGTCAGAGTCTCTATAACTTCTATTATTCCCAGTATTCAATATACAGCAGACATGTTTACTGTAAACCGGAAAAAAATGACCCATAGTAAGGGAAAGAGCAGTCAACAGAAACAGACCCCCAGGAGATTCAGAAGTCCAATTACCAGACAAGGACTTAAAAGCATCCACTAAAAATATGTTCAAGGAATTCAAAGAAAAAATGATCATAGTGCATGAATACATGGGAAATCTTAGAAGAGAAATTAACACCCAGGAAAAGAACCAAAGAAAATTCTAGAATGCAAAACTGCAGTATCTAAAATTTCAAATTCACTAAATGGGCATAACAACAAATTGAAGACAATACATGAATAAATGTAAAGGTAGCTTTTTTCTTCTTTAACATCTCTGAAAACTATAAAATAGTGATGAGAAAAATTGAAGACGACTGTGGTAGTCTGCTTCTACAATGACTCCCGGTAATTCCCATACCCTTACATGATGCCTTATGTAATCGCCTTGGGTTGTGTGTGACCTGATTTAGTGACTTGCTCCTAACAAATAGAATAGGGCAAAAGTGATGGGGCGTCACTTCAAAGATTAATTTACAAAATACTGTTAACTTCCATCTTGCCGATTCTTTCTCTCCCTCAGTCTCACTCACTCTTCTCACTTGCTCACCCTGAAGAAGAAAGCTTCCATGTTTTAACCTGCCTAGGACATTGACACCACCACCCAGCAGTAAGAAGATGTCACTCATCCATCCAGAGGAGGTTTTGCAAGAGAAGAAACTGATGAAAAGGATTTTTAAACCTGTGTATGAAGTCCAAAGTAAATCCCTGAGTGATCCACATGTCAGACTGAATAGAATCAATATGGCAAATATTTGAGAACTGAATTATAATGTGCAGGATTATGTAGGTTTTCAGCTTGGTCTCAGGTAGCACACAAATGAAGCAGACCAGAATAGCACCCAAGCACTCTGAAAATTAAATCATCTTTGGAATGACAGCCCATGAAATTAAGCCAGAACCTGCATGCTAAACTCAATAGGGTGACTGCTGGCTAAAATAGAAGATTTGAATAGGATCAGAGTTTTCTAACATAATATGCAAAGTGCCCAGCTTTCAATAGAAAATCACTCATCATGCCAAAAACTAGGAACCTGAATGAGAAAACATAATCCATAGATGCCAGCACTGACTTTAGATGTTGAACTTATCTAACAAAGATTTTAAAGCAGTCATCATCAAAATGCTTCAACAAGCAACCACAAACTCTCTTGAAACATAATAAAAATCTCAGCAACTAGAGAAATATATAAAAGAACCAATCTGAAATTATTGAACTAAAAAATACAGCCACCAAAACAAAAATTCACTGGATGGGCTCAGCAGTGGAATGAAAATACAGAAGAAAGAATTCGTGAACTTGAAGATAGACAAATAGCACAGTTCTAGAAAAAAATATAATAGAATGTATTTATGATCTGGGGTTGACAAAGATATCCTACAAAGAACACAGAAGTTACCAACCATTATTACAAAATTGATAGATTGGATTTCATCAAAATGAAGACATTATTCATCAAAAGACACTATTAAAAAATGAATAGGTAAGCCAAGATTGGGAGAAATCTTCAAAATACATATATCTGACAAATGTCTTATATCCAGAGTATGTGTATATATATACATATATAGTGGCAGGGGATGTATATACACACATGTTCATATATTATATTTCTGCAAACCTGTAATTAAAAGGCTAACAACCTCAGGGTTTATTTGTTTGCTTGTTTTTTTAATGACAGAAGACTTGAATACTTCTACAAAGGAAGATATATGAATGGTCGATGAGAATATAAAAGTACTCAGTCCTCACTAGTAACCAGGAAACTGCAAATTGAAACTATAGTGAAAGGGACTTCCCTGGTGGTCTAGTAGTCTAAGATTCCACTGCAGGGGCACAGGTTTGATCCCCGGTGGGAGAACTAAGATCCTACAAGTTGTGCAGCCAGAAAAAAGAAATAAATGGTTTATTGGTCAGCATTCTGAACAATAACAACAAATACTCAAGAATCATGGGGCCCAAATGTGGAATATCCAAGCTAGAGCAGAGAGAGTTGTGATAGAATAGATGAGGTGAATCAAGAGTTTACTGAAGGAGCAAAGGGATGATGTGGTCAGAGCTTTGGAAAATTGATCAGGTGGTCTCTGAGAAGGATGGGTGGGAAGGACAAGAAAGACTGGATCTATGTCTTTTTTTAACTTTTTATCATATGTTGGAGTATAGCCAATTAACAACGTTATGGAAAAACAACAACAATGTTGCGATAGTTTCAAGTGAAAGTGAAAGTTGCTCAGTCGTGTCTGACTCTTTGCGACCCCGTAGACTGTACAGTCCATGGAATTCTCCAGGCCAGAATACTGGAGTGGGTAGCCTTTCCCTTCTCCAGGTGATTTTCCCAATCCAGGGGTCGAACCCAGGTCTCCTGCATTGCAGGTAGATTCTTCACCAGCTGAACCACAGAGGAAGCCCGAGAATACTGGAGTGGGTAGCAGCAAAGGCCTCAGCCATACATAGATCTATGTTTTTTAACAGGAAGCACATATTGGCCCCACAATCTGTTGCTTGGAGGAAGCAGGGAGATTAGTTGAGGCCAATGCAGGGACACAGACTTGGCCTGGAAGAGTGATAGTGAAAACGCTTCACTGTCAGAGGCGTTAGATAGAGGAGAGGGTAGAAAAGAGTCGCCTTGAAGGTTAAGTCCCTGCGTCCTAAGGGAGGGCAGCCCTGGGGTTCCCGCCTGGAGTCAGGTGAAACGGTGTCCTCTCCTCCACCCCACGATCCAACCTAGGCACCTGGAGGACTCAATTCCAGTGACCACTCAAATTCCTGTAACTGGCACTTGTCACTTGTAGATCAGAGAGATTTGAAAAGAAACAATCCAGGCTGGGTTATTTATTATTAATCTGCACATCATTTGAAGACACTTACCTGCCAGAAGATAAAGATCTGAGCAACCCTGGACTTCTGTGGCTCTCACTGCCTGGCAGTTCTCCCAGCCATGAAAGAGAGAGGGAGAACTCAAAGTTCCCACAGAATCCCAAATGAAGCCTCAAGTTCGGTGGACATGTTACTTGCATCATAGTATCAGGTATCCTCAAACCCACTCTTGAGAGTTACATCTGGAGTGGGGTTTGTGGCATGTAGTGTCTACCAGGCTTGGGTATCTAGCCCAGGACGAGTTCCAGAAGGAAAGCCTGAGCAAAGTGTCCTGCAAGCCCAGACAGTGGAGAGTCTGGTGATCACCACCCCAGGAGGGACAGCTCCATAGCACCGGGCTCTGTTCTCCTGCTCCTGCCAGAACGAAGGATACCAGCCACCATGCTGCCCTGTGTTCTTCAGAGTAAGTCCTAGTTGGGGTTCTGAAGGATTGATGAGACTAAACCCGAAAACCGAATCTATGGTTCAGGCTATGAACTGTCCTCAGAGGGTCCCAACAGGAAATACACGGCACAACCAATTTAGGAAGATTTGAAGAAGGTTTAATAAGCTTTCTGCTTATGGCGGTGTGGGCAGGATGGAGAGAAGCCACAAAGGAGAACGTAACACTTTAGGGTGTGAAAAGGCACAGAACGCAGCTGCTCCTGGAAGCCAGAGGCACACGGAGCTGGGCAGGGGGGACCTGGGAGAACACCCTCTCTGAGCTGCAGTTTCTTCAGCTGCAAAGTAGAGATCATTCTGTTTACTTCACAGACTTTCCCTGACACACACACAACCCAGAAGTACTTTGGACACAATAGGTACTAGATGAAAGATAACTGATGCTGCTTCTTCTCTTCCCCTCAGCCTCCTCCTTTTCCTCCGCCCCCTCCCTGTCCTTCCTACTATACTATGGGGCTCTTGAAGGATCTCTGAGTTGAGCTTCCTCCTAGTCCCATACCAGTGTTTTGTTCCCTTATGCCACTGAGAGCCAGGCATTTGGCACTGTGGCCAAGGAGAATGATAATGTCGCAGGCCAAACATGCCTGCAAGATGTATTGAACTGAGGCCCTTGTTGATAACCTTGTTTTCTGTTTGACCTCCCCGGAGGTGGATCACCTAAGGGAAGCCAAAGCTCCTGCTGGAAGCCCATGCCCGCTGTCAATTGTCAGGCTTTGTTTTACCCAAACAGAGCACAGAGGTTCTCATCATCCCTCAGCTCTGGTCAGAGTCAACGGTGGCTGTTCTGCACATAAATGACCAGAGGCAGGAATTCCCTAGTGGTTCAGTGGTTAAGATGCCATGCTGTCATTGACAAGGGCCCAGGTTTGATCTCTGGTCAGTGAACTGAGTTACCACAAGTTGTGTGATGCAGCACCCCCCGCCCCCCCCACCACAAACAAAAAAAGAAGGCCAGAGATCGTGAGCTGGGGACAGGGAGCACTGAGGATTCAGGCAGCAGAAGGCGGATGGCTTTCTCTTGATGTTTCCCTCTCAGGAGGAAGCCGGAGTGCGAGGTATCAAAGGGACTAGGCGGCCCATGAGGCCTCATGCCCCTGAAGGGGGTCAGTGAACTCAAAAGTGTTTTCTTTAATTTTCATTGTGTACTGGGGTATAGCTGATTAATGATGTTGTGATGGTTTTAGGTGAACAGCAAAGGGACTTAGCCATGCATATACATGTATCCATTCTCCCCCAAACACCCCTCCCATCCAGGCTGCCAAATAGCATTGAGCAGAATCCCTGTGCTATACAGCAGGCCCTTGTTGGTTAACTATTTTAAATATAGCAGAGTTCACATGTCCATTCCCAACTCCCTAACTAGTCCTATGTTATGCTATGTTAAGTCACTTCAGTCATGTCCAGCTCTTTGCGACGTAACCTGCCAGGATCCACTATCCATGGGATTCTCCAGGCAAGAATACTAGAGTAGGTTGCCATTCTCTTCTCCAAGGGATCTTCCCACCCCAGGGATGGAACCCACGTCTCTAATGTCTCCTACATTGGCAGGCGGGTTCTTTACCACTAGTGCCACCTGGGAAGCCCAACTATCCCTCGCCCCTGGCAACCATAAGTTCAGAGCTCAAAAGTTTGAAAATATCTGCCTTGAGATGATTCCGCTGCCCCGCTAGAACTGGCAGGTTTGAGCACTGAAATGGCAGAGCTTACCAGGCTCTTCTTTGAATCTAGAACTACTTGTTTGAATCCGTGATGAGAAACAGAGCATTTTTAGATCTCTCCTTGGATCTGTTGAACCTTCCACATTACTGGGATCACCAGTCTGGCTG
Source organism: Moschus berezovskii (assembly GCF_049115385.1). NCBI lineage: Eukaryota > Metazoa > Chordata > Mammalia > Artiodactyla > Moschidae > Moschus > Moschus berezovskii. The sequence continues at coordinate 13,754,619 of NC_142463.1, forward strand.
GAGCCACCAACACAGCATTCTTTGGTGTTTTAGAACACAAAGCTACTTCCCCTCAGGGCTTCACTTTGCAGCCACTGAACATCCAAGGCTTTTGCTGACTTACACTTTTCTCTGGGCCAACTGGCTCATTCTGTAGGGCTTCCACAAGAATGGGCTGGGAGCTTAACTCTGGGTCATGTCCTGATTAGGGATTTCTCAAGAGGAGGAATGAGCTAGCTATTTCCTGAGATGAGAGAGGGGAATTTTTTTCTTTCTTACTGTAACTGCTCAGAACAGTCTGTGCTAAAGCTGAGTTTTGTGCGGGGAGAGAGAGAACATTTTTGCAATGATGTAGCAGAATCCTCAAGGATTCTGCCAATGGCTCTTTCCCTGGTGTCACATTCAATCTCTCTTGTGGCCAACACTTCCTGGAGATCAAATACAAGTTCTGAAGCAGAGATAGCAAGTTCAACCTCCTACAGTCATGTAAGAAACAGCAATACAAGCCTTTTGTCACTATAAATACAGTCATTGCAAGAGAAGCGGGACCTGTGGTCAGCTCATTACAGTGTCATTACATAACCTCATCACAGGGGCAGGGGATGCCCAGATCCAGCCAACTGTTACCCAGCAGAAATGCAGGCCAGGATGATTTACCTTCCAGTGTTCCAGGAGAAACCTGAAGTCTACATTTTTATAGGAAATATTGGATTTTCAAGTGTTGTTTTTAATTTTTTTAAAGGATGTGGAACAACTTCCAGTTCTGAAAGGATGGACTAGATCTATTTTCCCTATTTCTCCTACTAAGCACAGATTAAAATCCTGGACATTATATATTAAACAAACGCAAGACTCTGAAAGAGAAGAATGCAGGCTGGTTAGGGACCTCAAGACCCAAGAAATGACTCAGCAGTGAGTTCTCCGCATTTTCTCTTTGCCTCAAATATGTTTGACTGGGTACTGGAGAAGCCAGCAACCTCAAAATGTAATGGGTACAGAAAAAATCCCTAAGAAAAGCCTGCTTTCTCTGGTCAAAGAGCCAGAAAAGCAGCAGCCTAGAAAGACAACCTTTAGACAATATTCTCTCTACTCCAAGCCCACCTCTACCCCCATCATCCAAGGTCAAGTGGAAAACCTAGACCTCTGACCTCCCCAGGCTATAATGAGGCATCTCCCCTGCTTTCTAGGGTGGTGTCAGAAGAGACCTAGTTACCCACTCAGGACTTTCACCACTGGTCAGTAATGCAAGGCCATCTCTCCCCACAATGACAGCAGAGGAAGTGAGAAGGAACCCCTTCCTCTCTCAGCCAGTGTGATATCAGTAAGGACCCAGTGGGAAACCTGAACTTCCACCCTTTCCCAGCATAAGATGTCAACGGAGGCCAAGTGGAGGACTCGGACTTCCACACCCACCTGGTAGTAAGGAGGCAGCACCCCCTCTTTCTGACAGAAGCAGTGTTAGAGGAGGCCTACTGAAACATGAGTTACAAATAAGATCCAGAGTCTTACAACACAATATCCAAAATTTTCAGGTCTTAATCAAAGGTCACTTGTCGTAACAAGACCAGAAAAATATGAACTTGACTAAGAAAAGACAGACTATAGACCCCAATACCGAAATGACACAGACACAATAATTATCTGAAAAGGATTTTGAAGTAACCATCCAACTTAGATAGTATATTAAAAAATAGAGACATTACTTTGCCAACAAAGGTCCGTCTAGTCAAGGCTATGGTTTTTCCCGTGGTCATGTCTGGATGTGAGAGTTGGACTGTGAAGAAAGCTGATCGCCAAAGAATTGATGCTTTTGAACTTTGGTGCTGGAGAAGACTCTTGAGAGTCCCTTGGACTGCAAGGAGATCCAACCAGTCCATTCTAAAGGAGGTCAATCCTGGGTGTTCATTGGAAGGACTGATGCTAAAGCTGAAACTGCAGTACTTTGGCCACCTCATGCGACGAGTTGACTCACTGAAAAAGACTCTGATGCTGGGAAGGATTGGGGGCGGGAGAAAAAGGGGACGACAGAGAATGAGATGGCTGGATGGCATCACCGACTCGATGGACATGAGTTTGAGTGAACTCTGGGAGTTGGTGATGGACAGGGAGGCCTGGCATGCTGTGATTCATGGGGTCGCAAAGAGTTGGACACCACTGAGAGACTGAACTGAACTGATCATAACAATGTTTCAATGTGTTCAATGACGAATACACTTGAAACAAATGAAACAATTGAGAGACTCTCAGCAAAGAAATATAAAGCCTCAGTCAAACAATATAATGCATAAACAAGAACCAAGTAGAAATTTTAGATTACAGAAATACAATAGCAGAAATAAAAACTCAATTGCTGGGTTCAATAGTAAAACATAGAGAAGTGAGGAAAAAATCAGTGAATTTGAAAACTTCAATTAGAAAGCTAATTACCCTAATCTGCACAACAGAATGAAAATAGAGTGAAAAACAACAAAATAAAACAAAACAGAAGGCCAAAATATTGCCTCAGGAACATGTGCGACTATAAGATCCAGGAGGACTTCCCTGCTGGCCCAGTGGCTAAGACTCCATGTTCCCAATGCAGGGGGCCCGGGTTTGATCCCTGCTCAGGGAACTACATCCTGCATGCCAAAATGAAGGCAGTAGATACCACATGCACAACCAAGACCCAGCACAGCCAAACAAGTAAATAAATATGCTTATGTACATACATACATACATACATATATATATAAGATCTAACATTCATGTCATCAGAGTCATAGAAGAAGAGGAGAGTGTTCAAAGAAATAATGGCTGAAATTTGCCCCCAAATTGGCAAAAGACATAAATCTATAGACTCACAAATCTAAGTAAACCTCAAAAAGGGTAAACTTATGCCAAAACACATCATAGTCAAACTTCTGAAAACCAAACACAAAGGCAATAATCTTGGAAGCAGCCAAGGAGAAATGACACATTACTTATAGAGAGAAAATGACTCAGATGAGAGCAGATTTCTGGTCAGAAACCACAGAGACCAGAAGAAAGTAGAACAAGATTTTTCAAATGCTGAAAGAAAAGAACTGACAACCTAGAATCATACCGGGTGAAAATATTCTTCAGAACTGAGGGAAAATCAAAACATTCCTAGATAAAGGAAACTGAGTGATTAATTTGGAGTGGACTTTCCCTATATGGATTGCTAAAGGAAGTTGTTTAAACAAAAAGGAAATAGTAAAAGAAGGAATCTTGAAACACTGGTTAGGAAAAAAAGAACAACAAAAAGAACAAATATATGTATAAAACCAAAAACTTTTCCTTCTCCTTTTCAGTGTTCTGAGTTATGTTTGACTATAGAAGCAAAAATTATAACATTGTTTAATATGGTTCTCAATGTACATAGGGGAATTGTTTAAGACAGTTACATATAAAGAGAGGGGGCTTCCCTGATGGCTCAGTGGTAAAGAATCCGCCTGTCAATGCAGGAGGTGGGGGGTTCCATCCCTGGGTGGGGAAGATCCCCTGCAGAAGGAAATGGCAACCCACTCCAGTATTCTTGACTGGGAAATCCCAAGGACAGAGGAGCCTGGCTGGCTACATCCATTGGGCTGCAAAGAGTTGGAGACTAAACAACAACAAAAGGTTCTACATTTCATGTGAATTGATAAAGTACCATGAGAATATACTATGCTAAGTTATATATATGTAATGTAAAACCTTGAGCAACCACTGATAAAGCAACCAAATGATAAATACACTCAAACCACTGTTTGTTTGTTTGTTTGTTTTGGCCATAACACAAGGCTTTCAGGATTTCAGGTCCCTGACCAGGGATTGAACTGGGGTCATGACAGTGAAAGCACCAAGTCCTAACCACTGGACCACCAGGGAATTCCCTCAAAACACTGTTGATAGGACTTCCCTGGTGGTCCCGTGGTTAAGAATCCACCTTTCAATGCAGAGGACAGGGGTTTGATCCCTGGTCCAGGAAGAACCCATGGAGCAACTAAGCCTGAGAGCCACAACCACTGAAGCCTGTGTGCTCTAGAGCCCGTGCTCCGCAATAAGAGAAGCCGTTGCAATGAGACGCCCTCACACCGCAACTAGAAAGTAGCCCTTGCTCGCCCCAACTAGAGAAAACCCAAATGCAGCAACGAAGACCCAGCGCAGCCAAAAATAAATAATTAAAAAGAAAACACTGTTGATAAATCAAAATGTGCTGAGAGGGAAATTATACCCCTAAATGGTTATATTTTCCTAATATAAGAAAAGTCTCAAATCTAATGAGGAAAAGTCCCAAATCAATAATCTAAGCTCCTGGTCATGAAAAGCCTACACATCTGAAGAACATTAACTTAGCTGCTCTAGACAGTCCTCACAAAGTTAAAGTTAACATTCGCTCTGTTTTTATTGAGAGTTAATAAAATAAATGACTACAAGAAAAAAATCTAAGTTCCCTCCTGAAGGAAATAGAAAATTAAGTAAACCAAAAAAAAAAACCAGATTGAAGGAAATAATAAAAAGCAGAAATCCACAAAATTGGAAAGAGAAAAACAATATGGAATATCAATGAAACCAAAAACTCACTTTTTGAAAAGATCAACAAAACTGACAAACCTATAGAAAGACTGACCAAGAAAGAGAGACAGGAATCCTTAATATTGGTAATAAAACAGGTTGCCGCTAAAAATCCCACAGACATCAAAAGACAAATAAGGGAGTATTGTGAACAATATTATATGCATACATTTGACCACATAGATGGAAAGGACCAATTCCTCAAAAAGCATAAACTAAAAAAAAAAAAAGCACAAACTACTACAACTTATCCAGTATGAAGCAGATAATTTGAATGATGTCTTAACTATTAAGGAAATTGAATTCATAATTTTAGAACTCCCAAAATGGAAATCTCCATGCCCAGATGGTTTCAGTGCAGATTTCCCCGAAACATTTAAAGAAGAATTAACACCAATTCTGTACAACCTTATCCAGAAAATAAAAGAAAGGAAATAATTCCTAACTCGTTTCATGAGGCCAATATTACCTGATACCAAAACTAGAAAAAGACAATTAAAAAAAAAAGAGTACAACTGACCAATATCCTTCAGTAATGATACAGATACAAAAATTCTTTACAAATTACTGGCAGATAGAATTCAGCAATGGGCTTCCCATGTGACGCTAATGGTAAAGAACCTGCTTGCCAATGCAGGAGACTCAGGAGACCTAGGTTCGATCCCTGGGTCAGGAAGATCCCCTGGAAGAGGGCATGGCAACCCACTGCAGTATTCTTGCCAGGAGAATCCCCATAGACAGAGGAGCTTGGCAGGCTACAGTCCATAGCGTCACAAAGAGTTGGACACAACTTAAGTGACTTAGCACGTACCACAGAATTCAGCAATATATAAGAAGCTTAAACACCACGACCAAATGGACTTTATTCCAGGGATGCAATGCTAGTGCAACATTCAAAAATCAATTAATTTAGTCCAGCAAATTAGCAGGCTAAAGAAAAATAAATTGAAACAGAGAAAGCACCTCACTTATAATAAAAGCTTTCAGAAAACAAGGAAAAGAGGGAAATTTCTTCAACTTGATAAGGAGTATCTACAAAAACCTACAGCTAACACCATACTTAAATGACAAAAGACCAAATGCTTTCCCCTAAGAATGGGAACAAGGTAAGGATGTCTCTTACCAATCTTATTCAACAGTGCTGGAAGTTCTAGCCAGTGCAATAAGAATAGGAAAGGAAATAAAAGGCATACAGATTGGAAAAGAAGAAATAAGACTGTCTTTGTAGGTGACATTATGATCAATGTAGAAAATCCCAAGGTATTTAAAAAGAAAATTCCTGGAACTAATGAGTGAATTCATCAAGGGCCCAGAATACAAAATCAACATACAAAAATCAGTTGTATTTTTATATATTAGCAATGAACACAAGGACACCAAAATTAAAATTAAAAAACAATTCCACTTAATAAAACGCTTTGATGCAAGTCAACTAAAACATGTACACATATGGTAAAAACCAAGACTCCACACTTGCTCTGCAGGGGTGCTGGCTATATTGAAGGAGGAAACAGACAGAGCTGGACTCCATCTGAGGCCAGGCTGCGAACATTAAGCTACACTCATGGCCACTCTCCCAGTGGACTCTGAACTTTGTGCCCGGTGTCTATAGAAGCGGCATACCAATGGCAAACCAGACCCCCCGGAAAAAAGAGCCTCAGGACTTGTACTTGGACTCTCCGTTGCCTAAAAGAATATGCTAATTAACAGAACAAAGCGGTAAATTCCATTGTGTTTATCGGGATATGACCACAGGCCTATTGATAAATGTCCACTGTTTATCTAGTCTTGTGACACATGAATCATGGGTTAACTTTGATTGTATCTCTCTTTTACTTTGTCCAGACTAGTTTCAAGGAATTTGGGGAGCTGGGTTTGAGCAAGTACACTTTGGGTATATAAGGTTTTCACAAAAACTGGTCAGGGTCTTTGGCTAAGAGGAGACTCTGCCTTGGGCCTGCCGGTGTAATAAACTGCACTCCACTATCTGCATTGTCCATCTGAGTGAGTTTGTTTCCCGGAACGCATGGCTACAACAATATCCCTGGTCAGAAACTGAGAGAGGGCGGGAAGGAACCAATAAATATTTAAATAAAAGGAAAGACATTCTATATTTATGGATTGGAAGGCTCATCATAGTAAAGATGTCAATTTCCCCCATATCATTATATAAGATTAATGAAATTCCAATCAAAATCCCAGCAGGATTTTTTGGTGGATATAGATGAAATTATTCTAAACTGTATAAAGAAAGGCAAAGGAACTCAAATAGCTAAAACAACTGAGAAAAAGAGGAATAAAGTGAGAGGCATCACTATCCAATCTGCAGGGTTATCACAAAGCTATGGTAATCAAACTATGCAGTATTCGCAGATGGAGAGACACAATGATCCAGGAAACAACAGAGAACACAGAACCAGCCACATGCAATTCAATGGAGGAATGAGGAGCAACAACAGAACACCCAACCCTACCAATCAATCCTCACACCTTATACAAAATTAACCCAAAATGATCACAGATTTAAATATACAATTACAAAAACGTTTAGAAGGTAACATAGACTATGTTTAGGATCCAGGGCTCCGTGAAGATTAGGCATGACACCTGAAGCATATTTCACAAAAGAAAAATAAATACACAGGTTGGACTTTATCAAAATTTAAAACTTTTTGCTCTGTGAAAGATCCCATTTAGGGACTTTCCTGGTGATCCAGTGATTAAGACTTTGCCTTCCAATGCAGAGGGTGCGGGTTCAGTCTTTTGTCAGAGAGCTACGATCCCACATGCCTCAAGGCCAAAAAACCAGAACACAAACAACAGAAGCAATATTGTAACAAATTCAATAAAGACTTAAAAATGTAGGCCTTTTTTAAAAAAAGAAAAGAAAAGATCCTGTTAAGAGAATAAAAAGAGAAAATACAGAGTGGGAGAAGATATTTGTAGACCACTTATCTGACCAACGACTCTAATCTAGAATAAAGAATATTCAAAACTCAAAAGTAAAAAAAAAAAATCTAATTAAAAAATGGACAAAAGACTCGTTGGGACATTTCAGCAAAGAGAATATAGATGGCAGATTAGCAAGTGAAACAAAGTTCAACGTCACTAGCTGCTAAGACAGTGTAAATTAAGACCATGATGAGTCATCACTACACACATGAGAACAGCTAAAATAAAAAATAGTGACACTAGCAAATGCTGGCAAAGATGTGAAGAAACTGAATCATATACATTGCAGGAATGTAAAATGTCAGACACTCTGTAAAAGAGTTTGATCTTTTCTTTACTTTCTATTTATTATACTATTTATGGATATGTTGGCTCTTCATTACTGCACAGTAGTTGTGGCTTGAGGAATCTTGGCAGACCAGAGATCGAACTTGAGTCCCCTGCATTGGCAGGCAGAGTCTTAACCACAGGACCACCAGGGAGTCCCTGTTATTTTCTTTAAAAATTAAACATATATTTGCCATACAATCCAGAAGTCAAATTTACTGCAGATAAAAAGAAACTTATGTCCACATGAAAACCCATAGACAATTGTTTGCAGCAGATTTACTTGTAATAGCCTAGACCTGAAAACAACCCAAATGTCTCTCAATTAGGTGAATGGTTAAAGAAAGTGTGGTATATTCCTATCAACTGTAATGGGTTAAATGGTGGCCCCTCAAAGTGTATGTTCACCTCCTAACTCCCACAACTATGAATGTGATCTTATTGAAAAAGGTTCTTCACAGTGTGGTTAAGGATCTTCAGATAAGATCATTCTGAATTATCTGAGTGGACCCTAAACCCAATGATAAGCATCCTTATATGAGATAGAAGAGAGGACATGGTGAAGAAGGCTGCCTTAAAATACAGTTAGAGATTGGATTTATGCAGCCACAAGCCAAGGAATGGCTGGAGCCAGCAGAAACTGGAAGAGGCAAGGAAAGATTCTCCTCTAGAGCCTTAGTGAGCAGTGTGGCTTTGATGGCATCTTGACGTGGAACTTCTGGCCTCCAGAACTAGGAGAGAATAAGTTGCTATTGCTTTTAGCCTCCAACTCTGTGCTTATTTGTTTTGATAGCTGTAGGAAACATAAATACTATGAAATGCTGTGCAGCAAGGACATGGACCAATCAGCACAAATTAGACGGATCTCAAGGGCTGAGTGAAAAAAATCATCTCATGAGGTCACGTAGTGTATAATTCCATTCACATTGCATTCCCAAAAGACAAAACTGCAGAGAGGGAAAACAGATGAGTGATCACCAGGAGATAGGAATGGTGAGGGGAGGGGTGTGACTACAAAGGAGTCTGCAAGGGAGCTCTTTTGTGGTGATGGAACAGTTCTATACCTTGGTTGCCCTGATGGTTAACTGACTCTAAAGATGATCAAATGACACAGACTTATCTATTCACATCATACATGTGTAAATTTCCTGTTCTTGACATTGTGTTGATACTACAATTAGGTAAGATGTAATCATTGGGGAAGAAGGAAATGGCAACCCACTCCAGTGTTCTTGCCTGGAGAATCCCAGGGAAGGGGGAGCCTGGTGGGCTTCCGTCTATGGGGTCACACAGAGTCGGACACGACTGAAGTGACTTAGCAGCTTAGCAATCATTGGGGAAAACTGGGTGAAGAGCACATGTGACCTTTCCGTACTGCCTTTGCAACTTCCTGTGAATCTATAATTATTTCAAAATAAAGAAAAAAGGTTTTTTAAAAACTTTAGTAGCATGAGAGAGCTTTATGGGTTAATGCATATATTTTGTGCTTTGATTATGATAGTGATTACATGGGTGAATACCGCTCTCAAAACTCATCCACCCAGACTCTTAAAATGGGTGTATGTTATTGCATGTAAACTACACCTCAATAAAGTTGAGGTATTTTAAGTTAAAAAGCATCAAGTGTTTTTTCTCTCCCTAGGATGGTATCCAGAGGCATTCAGAATGGTCCAGGGTTTGACATCTTTGTAGGTTCTGCTCCAGTACAGCCTCTAACAAAACTAGGCTGTCCTGAATCCCTGATAATAGAATCATTTACCTTTATCCTGAGGAGGCTGGGAAAGCACCAACATCCACACGTGGTGTGTGCCCAGGTGGACGTCAAGGAGTTCGAACTGTGAGACATAAAGTTCTCATGAGGTTTTGTGAATGAAAACACATCAGTAGGCCTGTGGTGGTTCCGTGTGTGCTAAATGTGTCTATGACAAGATCAGGCATACTTTCCATACTGAGCAGCAGAAAATCATTGTGAAGGTGTTGAAAGCACGAGCACAGAGTCAGAAAGCTAAATTTTAAAAAATGAAGCTTTTGGAGTAATCAAAAGTCAGAACAATAGCCAAAAAAAGGTGTGTGGACCAAACTTTCAACCTCAGTTTTTCTAGGTCAAGCACTGGTATAGTCTACCTTTTCTTGCCCTCTTTGCAATCCCATGGACTATAGTCCACTAGGCTCCTTTGTTCATGGAATCCTCCAGGCAAGAATACTGGAGTGGGTTGCCATTCCCTTCTCCAGGGGATCTTCCTAACCCAAGGATGGAACCCACGCCTCCTGCATTGGCAAGTGGGTTCTCTACCACTAAGCCACCTGGAAAACCCCTTTCCTACCCGATACCTTAGAAATCAACATCTATTACTGAGTACTTAAATGCAAGTGTTCCTTTGCCTCTCTAATATCTGATAGGGAATATAACAGGTCAACGTTTACCAGTGAAGGTCTGTAAAGGCCTGCTGGAAAGGAGGTAGAGGCTCTGGCCTACAGTCTAATAGAATAATTTATTTTTTGCCGGGGTGAGGGGAGTGGGTACGCACCTCACACTGCAGCATGCAGAATCTTAGTTCCCTGACCTGGGATCGAACCCTTGCCCCTCTGTAGTGGAAGTGCAGAGTCTTAACCATTGGACTGCCAGAGAAGTCCCCAATGGGAGAGTTTAGATTGTCTGTTGCTAACATACCGGAAGCCATTCCCTCTCCTTTTGGTCCAAGAAGTAAGCACATAAAACCAAACAACCTTAGGTTACACCCTCTCTGTCCTAGAGAACAAATACTCCTGGACATCAGAATAGAAAATCTGGACCAGGGGCATTACTCTTTGTATCATTTGGATTGTTATTTCTCTTTCTACATCTTTATCCTTTATTAGACTATGAGCTGGTGGGCAGGACTTTTCTGTTTTTCTAACACTCTCCATCCTTACCATCTAGCAGTCACTCAAGAATCCTTTGCTGGGCTTCTCTGGTGGTCTAGTAGTGAAGAATCCATCTGTCAATGCCGGGGACACGGGTTGGATCCCTGGTCCGAGAGGATCCCATGTGCAGTGGAGAAACTAAGCCCAAGCACCACAACTACTGAGCCTACGTGCCACAACTACTGAAGCCCACACACCCTAGAGCCTTGGCTCCCCAACAAGAGAAGCCCCCGCAATGGAGGCCCGAGCATGGCACTGAGGAGTAGTGCCCAGCTCACCGTAACTAGAGAAAGCCCTCATGGAGCAGCAAAGACCCAGCACAGCCGAAACTAAATAAATAAATCCATCTCAAAAAGGAACCCTATGTCACTGATGAATTATAAAGCCATTTGTTCAGGGAACACCCAGCTATTTATGATATGAAATGTGAGTTTATGTTTAAGAACAAATTGGTAAGCGGACTTGTTTAACATGAAGACACTAGGTAAAATACTTAAATGGAAGCCTTTCCTGTCGCAGACCAACCTATTTAGCTTCACACCATTTATCATTTTAGCAGCCAAAACCACTTCTAGGAATAGAGCCTAAAGAAATAATAACATATGTACACAAAAAAGCATGTGAAAGAATATTTGTTGTAGCATTGTTTGTATTTAACAAATTAAAAATAGAATGTCAATGAGGAAATAGTAAGCTAGATTACAGCACTCCCCAAATGTCATACTAAGTAGCCACGAAAATGGAGAGGCAGACCTTGAAAAAGTTCTAACTGTAATTTATCATTTATTTATTTATTGGTTGTGCTGAGTCTTCGTTGCTGCCTTCAGGCTTTCACTAGGTGTGGTGAGCAGGCCAAGTGCATAGGCCACAGAAGTGGAGCCCAGAACCAAGGTCACCTCCGAAGCTGACGGAGCCCCTGTGTAACTGTTGCCAAAAGCCCGCATAATAATCACTAACTGGCTCCAAGTTAGGGAAACATGCCCACTCCAGTAAACACCCTATGGTGCCCCGACCAGTCACCTAAAGCCAACCTTCCAGCAAGAATTTTCTTGGTCTTGAGGCAATAAAAATTGGCTAGTAACCCATGAAAACTGTCACCTTTCCCTGGTCAGTCAGGAGGTCAGCCCACTGCGCTTGCAGAGCCAACTTTATCTCTGCTCTTTGTTCTTAATAAAATTACTCCCTTCTGAATTCTCTGTGTCTAGAAACTCTTTTCCAACTCATGCTCGAACTACCTCAACACGTACCACCAGCAAAGTCCAAAAGATCTACATTAAAAGAGATAAAAGATATCTAACACAATAATCAAACACATGACTGACAAAAGATAAAAAAATTTAAAAGAAAATGCAAGTTTCAGAGTTCAGGTATATTCAGTTCAATTTAGTCTCTCAGTCGTGTCCAGCTCTTTGTGACCCTATGGCAACATGCCAGGGTTCCCTGTCCATCATCAATTCCCGGAGTTTGATCAAAGTCATGTTCATGGAGTTGCTAATGCCATCCAATCATCTCATCCTCTGTTATCCCCTTCTCCTGCCTTCAATTTTTCCCAGCATCAGGGTCTTTTCTAATGAGTTAGTTCTTTGTATCAGGTGGCCAAAGTATTGGAGCTTCAGCTTTAGCATCAGTCCTTCCAATGGAATATTCAAGACTGATTTCGTTTAGAATTGACTGGTTTGATCTCCTTGCAGTCCAAGGGACTCTCAAGAGTCTTCTCCAACACCACAGTTCAAAAGCATCAATTCTTCGGTGCTCAGCTTTCTTTACAGTCCAACTCTCACATCCATACATCACTACTGGAAAAACCATAGCTTTGACTATACAGACCTTTGTCGGCAAAATAATGTCTCTGCTTTTTAATATGCTGTCTAGGTTTGTTGAGCTTCCCTGGTAGCTCAGCTGATAAAGAATCCACCTACAATGCAGGAGACCTCGGTTCAATTCCTAGGTGGGGAGATCCCCTGGAGAAGGGATAGGCTACCCACTCCAGTATTCTTGGGCTTCCCTGGTGGCTCAGATGGTAAAGAATCTGCCCTCAATGCAGGAGACCTGGGTTCAATCCTTAGGTTGGGAAGATCTCCTGCAGGAGGACATGGCAACCCAATCCAGTATTCTTGCCTGGAGAATCTCCATGGACAGAGGAGCCTGGCGGGCTACAGTCTTTAGGTCACAAAAGGTCAGACACAACTGAGCGACTAAGCACAGCACTAGGTTTGTCATAGCTTTTCTTCCAAGGAGCAAGCCTCTTTTAATTTCATGGCTGCAGTCACCATCTGCAGTGATTTTGGAGCCCAAGAAAATAAAGGCTCTCACTGTTTCCACTGTTTCCCCATCTATTTGCCATTAGGCAATGGGGCCAGATGCCATAATCTTCGGTTTTTTGAAATGTTGAGTTTTAAGCCAGCTTTTTCACTCTCCTCTTTCACCTTCATCAAGAGGCTCTTTGGTTCCTCTTTGCTTTCTGCCATAAGGATTGTGTCATCTGCATATCTGAGGTTATTGATATTTCTCCTGGCAAACTTGATTTCAGCTTGTTCCAGCCTGGTGTTTCACATGATGTACTCTACATATAAGTTAAATAAGCAGGGTGACGGCCTTGACATACTTGTCTTCCAATTTGGAACCAGTCCCTTGTTCCATGTCAGGTTCTAACTACTGCTTCTTGACCTGCATACAGATTTCTCAGGAGGCAGGTAAGGTGGTCTGGCATTCCTTTCTCTTGAAGAATTTTCCAGTTTGTTGTGGCCCACACAGTCGAAGACTTTAGCATAGGCAATGAATTAGAAGTAGATGTTTTTCTGGAATTCTCTGGCTTTTCTGTTGGTGATTAACAACCATATATACATAGCTATATATAGCTAAGTATATATATACTTAGCAACTAAACAACTATATATATATGTATATATATGGTTACCATGTGAGCTTCCCTTGTGGCTGAGTGCTTAAAGAATCCGCCTGCAATGCAGGAGACCTAGGTTCGACCCCTGGGTTGGGAAGATCCCCTGGAGAAGGGAAAGGCTACCCCCTCCAGTATTCTGGCCTGGAGAATTCCATGGGCTGTACAGTCCATGGGATCGTGAAGAGTCGGACACGATTGAGTGACTTTCATTTTCACTTTCATAGTTACCATGGGCTCAGTCGTGTCTGATTCTTTGCCACACCACGGACTGTAGCTTGTTAGGTTCCTCTGTCAATGGGATTTCCCAGACAAGAATACTGGAGTGGGTTGCCATTTCCTTCTCCAGCGGATCTTCCCAATCCAGTGATCAAGCCCATGGCAGTGCTGGATCTTAGTTGTGGCATACAGGATTTCGATCTTCATTTTGGCATAGAACTCTTAGTTGCAGCATATGGGATCCAGTTCTCTGACCATGAAAGCTTTGCATTGAGATTGAGACGTCTTAACGACTCTACCATCAGGGAAGTCCCTCTTGTCTGATTTCACTTCAGTGCCTTCTCTCTGGTTGGGCTTTGACCAGCCCTTTCAGAGGATAGAGTTTATATATCCATTCATTTGATAAATTTTTATTGAGCACTATAATTGCCAGATGGCATTCTGGAGAGGGAGGGTGTAGCAGTGACCAAACAGGCACAGATTGCCTTCATAGAACTTACAGTCTCTCAGCCAGATCCCATGGCTGAGCTCCATTTTCCACTGCTTATGTCCACAGCCCATCGTCCACATGAGAAAAGATCTGCAAAGCATCTGTCTTTATTCCTGACACTTAAAAGACAGTGTAGCATCATAGAGGGTAGTCCGTTTTGGGACCTTATGACTTGGGGCATATCTTCCACATGATACTTACAAGCTACGAGACCTTGCACAAGCCATTTATCCTCGAGCCCTAATTTCCATGTCCGTAAAAATGGGATGATGACAATACCTATCTTGTAGGGCTGTAAGGATTGAATATACTGGTATTTGCATAGCGTAAGTCACCCTACTGAACAGTAAGCGTTTAACATATGGTAAATGTTTGAGTTTTGTAAGTCAGAACCAGGAGCCTTGTACAGAGGGCTTGGAAGGGAGAGTGACTCAGCATCCAGGAACTGGGACAGAGAATAGAAGAGTGTCAAGGAGAAGCAGGCTCTTAAGCAGCCTTCCCTAGCCGGAGCACATCTGCTCAGAGTGGATGGAGAAGCGGCAGACGGTGGGCAGCTGCCCCTGCCAGGATCATCTCTGGTGTGTGTGTTGGGGGGGGGTGCGGATCTGAGAGCAACTAGCAAAGAAGAGTGGGCAGCAGGGCTGAGGCAGCACGCAGGTCCCAGGAATCCGGATGGCAAATGGACAGTGACAATGGAAGACTGCAGCAGAGGCATCCAAGCCTGCCCCCAAGCCCCCTACCTACATTCCTGCTTGCCCTTCCTCCACTCCTCTGTCCCTGGCTGCCTCTTTAGGAAACTCGCATGGATCGCGATTTTTCCGATTTCTTCCTTTTTATTACTTCCTTCAGATCAATAGTTGAGCAAGGGGACTTCCTTGGTGGTCCAGTGGTTAAGAAACCACTTTGCAATGCAGGGGGTAGGGGTTCCATTCCTGGTCAGGGAACTAAATCCCACATCCACAGGGCAACTAAACCTGAGTGCCAGAAAGAAGACCCAGTGCAGCCAAAAAAAAAAAAAAATTATAGTAACAGTTGAACATGCCCAAATCTTTCTCTGCTTAAAAAACATATAAGCAAACAAACCGCCACCCCCACATCCCCTCTGTCACTACCCTACCTTTCCTCCTTCCCTTCACGGCCACACCCTCCATCACCTTCCCACTCCTCCTCAGCTCACTCCGGCCTGGCTCCTCCCCACTAAAGTTTGCTGCACCTCCTCCTACCCAACCCCAAGAATAAGAAAAGACGTGCTGTGCACCCTGTTGCAGGCCTTCGCTGTCTCTGGGCCTCTGGTCTGCCAATGAGAGACTGGAGAGGGCACTGGTTTCCCTGTACAGAGAAGGGGTACAGCGGGCTCCACCCGGCCTCCCTGCCACTGGAAAGAGTAGACTGACAAGGATGTCTGCCCTCCATTTCATGGCCCAGCAGGACATAACATGCTCCCCGCTCAGTGCCCTTCAGTTTCCCATCACACTCAGAACGAGGCTCATACTGCTCTGAACTAGGCCTCTCAGGGCTCCTGCCCTTCTCTCCAGCCAGCTTCATCGTCTATCCCACCACCTCTCACTCCTTTCTGAGCCTCCTGGCTCTCCTCTAACACACGAAACTTATTCTTGCTACTCCTGCCTCGGTGCTTTTGCACTTATGGTTTGCTCTGCCTGAGACATTCTTCTACGCTGCACAACGCAGAATCTACTCACCCCTGGTGGCTCCTGAGTACCTGAAATGTGGCTCTTCCAAATTGAGATGGGCCACAAGGGTAAAATGCACACGGGATTATGAGAACTCAGTTCACAAAAAGAATTTTCATATCCAATGAATGCTTTTTATATGCATTGCATTCTGTAATGATATTAATAGTTGCAGCATGTGGGATCTAGTTCCTTGACCAGGGATTGAATCCAGGTCCCCTGCATTGGGAGCTTGGGGTCTTAGACACTGGATCACCAAAGAAATCTCTTCAGATTCAAATTTTCAGTCACTCCCTTCTTGCTGAACATGGCCTCTCCATTGTTCCCTGCCTCCCCTAGCTTTTCTCCTGCTGCTCTGGGCTGTTCTCTTTCATCTAACCCTTAATTGTTGGTCCAGCTCAGGGCTCTGTCCTCAGTCTGCTCTCCTCACTCTTAACACTTGCCCTGGGTGAGTACAACATGGGTTCACTTTCCATTCTTATGAAGACAGCTCCCAAATCTCGCTCCAGCCCTGGCCTTTCTTCTGAACTCCAGGCCTGGGGATCTCTACTGTGTAGGCCAGTTAGTTCAATCGCTCAGTCCTCTCCAACTCTTTGCAACCCCATGGACTGCAGCACGCCAGGACTCATGTCCATCACCAACTCCTGGAGTTTACTCAAACTCATGTCCATTGAGTTGGTGATGCCATCCAACCATCTCATCCTCTGTTGTCCCCTTCTCCTCCTGCCTTCAATCTTTCCCAAGATCTGGATCTTTTCAAACGAGTCAGTTCTTTGCATCAGATGGCCAAAGTATTGGAGCTTCAGCTTCAGCATCAGTCCTTCCAATGCATATTCAAGATTGATTTCCTCTAGGATGGACTGGTTGGATCTCCTTGCAGTGTAAGGGACTCTCAAGAGTCTTCTCCAACACCATAGATCAAAAGTATCAATTCTTTGGCACTCAGCTTTCTTTACAGTCCAACTCTCACATCCACACATGACCACTGGAGAAACCATAGCTTTGACTAGGTGTACCTTTGTCGGCAAAGTAACATCTCTGCTTTTTAATATGCTGTCTAGGTTGGTCATAACTTTTCTTCCAATGAGCAAGCATCTTTTAATTTCATGGCTGCAGTCACCATCTGCAGTGATTTTGGAGCCCAAGAAAATAAAGTCTGTCACTGTTTCCATTATTTCCCCATCTATTTGCCATGAAGTGATGGGACCAGATGCCATGATCTTAGTTTTCTGAATGTTGAGCTTTAAGCCAGCTTTTTCACTTTCCTCTTTCACTTTCATCGAGAGGCTCTTTAGTTCTTCTTTGCTTTCTCCTATAAAGGTGGTGTCATCTGCATATCTGAGGTTATTGATATTTCTCCTGGTAATCTTGATTCCAGCTTGTGTTTCTTCCAGCCCAGCGTTTCTCATGATGTACTCTGCATATAAGTTAAATAAGCAGGGTGACAATATACAGCCTTGACATACTCCTTTTCCTATTTGGAACCAGTCTGTTGTTCCATGTCCAGTTCTAACTGTTGCTTCCTGACCTGCATACAGATTTCTCAAGAGGCAGGTCAGGTGGTCTGGTATTCCCATCTCATTAAGAATTTCCCAGTTTGTTGAATCACACAGTTTGTTGTGATCCACACAGTCAAAGGCTTTGGCATAGTCAATAAAGCAGAAGTAGATGTTTTTCTGGAACTCTCTTGCTTTTTCGATGATCCTGCAGATGTTGGCAATTTGATCTCTGGTCCCTCTGACTTTTCTAAATTCAGCTTGAACATCTGGAAGGTCACGGTTCACGTACTGTTGAAGCCTGACTTGGAGAATTTTGAGCATGACTTTACTAGCGTGTGAGATGAGTACAATTTTGTGATAGTTTGAGCATTCTTTGGCATTGCCTTTCTTTGGGATTGGAATGAAAACTGACTTTTTCCAGGCCTGTGGCCACTGCTGAGTTTTCCAAATTCGCTGACATATTGAGTGCACCACTTTCACAGCATCATCTTTTAGGATTTGAAATAGTTCAACTGGAATTCTATCACCTCCACTAGCTTTGTTCATAGTGATGCTTCCTAAGGGCCAGTTGGCTTCACATTCCAGGATGTCTGACTCTAGGTGAGTGATCACAGCATCATGATTATCTGGGTTGTGAAGATCTTTGTTGTGTAGTTCTTCTGTGTATTCTTGCCACCTCTTCTTAATATCTCTTCTCTATTAGGTCCATACCATTTCTGTCCTTTATTGAGTCCATCTTTGCATGAAATGTTCCCCTGGTATCTCTAATTTTCTTGAAGAGATCTCTAGTCTTTCCCATTCTGTTGTTTTCCTCTATTTCTTTGCACTGATCACTGAGGAAGACTTTCTTATCTCTCCTTGCTATTCTTTGGAACTCTGCATTCAGATGCTTATATCTTTCCTTTTCTCCTTTGCCTTTTGCTTCTCTTCTTTTCACAGCTATTTGTAAGGCCTCCTCAGACAACCATTTTACCTTTTTGCAATTCTTTTTCTTGGGGATGGTCTTGATCCCTGTCTCTTGCACACTGCCACGAACCTCCGTCCATAGTTCTTCAGGCACTCTGTCTATCAGGTCTAATCCCTTGAATCCATTTGTCACTTCCACTGTATAATTGTAAGGGATTTGATTTAGGTCATACCTGAATGGTTTAGTGGTTTTCCCTACTTTCTTCAATTTCAGTCTGAATTTGGCAATAAGGAGTTCATGATCTGAGCCACAGTCAGCTCACAGTCTTGTTTTTGCTGACTGTATAGAGCTTCTCCATCTTTGCCCGCAAAGAATATAATCAATCTGATTTTGGTATTGACCATCTGGTGATGTCCATGTGTAGAGTCCTCTCTTGTGTTGTTGGAAAAGGATGTTTGCTATGACCAGTGTGTTCTGTT
Organism: Moschus berezovskii; assembly: GCF_049115385.1. Lineage (NCBI taxonomy): Eukaryota > Metazoa > Chordata > Mammalia > Artiodactyla > Moschidae > Moschus > Moschus berezovskii. The sequence continues at coordinate 13,773,522 of NC_142463.1, forward strand.
GGCAGAGCTCTATCAGCCTTTGCCCTGCTTCATTCTGTACTCCAAGGCCAAATTTGACTGTTACTTCAGGAATCTGTTGACTTCCTACTTTTGCATTCCAGCCCCCTATAATGAAAAGGACATCTTTTTGGGGTGTTAGTTCTAGAAGGTCTTGTAGGTCTTCATAGAACCGTTCAACTTCAGCTTCTTCAGCGTTACTGGTCAGGGCACAGACTAGGATTACTGTGATGTTGAATAGTTTGCCTTAGAAATGAACAGAGATCATTCTATCATTTTTGAGACTGTATCCAAGTACTGCATTTCGGACTCTTTTGTTGACTATGATGGCTACTCCATCATACTACTCCATCTCTACTATGTAGGCCAGTTCAGTTCAGTTCAGTCGCTCAGTCGTGTCCAACTCTTTGCAACCCCATGAATCACAGCACGCCAGGCCTCCCTGTCCATCACTAACTCCCAGAGTTCACTCAAACTCATGTCCATCAAGCTGGTGATGCCATCCAGCCATCTCATTCTCTGTTGTCCCCACCTCCTCCCGCCCCCAATCCCTCCCAGCATCAGAGTCTTTTCCAGTGAGTCAACTCGTCACATGAGGTGGCCAAAGTATTGGAGTTTCAGTTTTAGCATCTGTCCTTCCAATGAACACCCAGGATTGATCTCCTTTAGAATGGACTGGTTGGATCTCCTTGCAGTCCAAGGGACTCTCAAGAGTCTTCTCCAGCACCACAGTTCAAAAGCATCAATTCTTCAACGATCAGCTCTCTTCACAGTCCAACTCTCACATCCATACATGATCACGGGAAAAGCCATAGCCTTGACTAGACGGACCTTGGTTGGCAAAGTAATGTCTCTGCTTTTTAATATGCTATCTAGGTTGGTCATAACTTTCCTTCCAAGGAGCAAGTGTCTTTTAATTTCATGGCTGCAATCAGCATCTGCAGTGATTTTGTAGCCCAAAAAGGACACTTCAAAGCGAACATGTCTAAAAATGAACACAGCATCTTTCTCCCAAACCTGCTCTCTTTCTATGTAACCTTAGAGAATGATACCATTAATCTGCCTGAGACAGAAACCTGGAAGTGACTCTTGGCATCTCTTCTCCCTCACCCTCTAAATCTAGCTCATCCTTAAGTCCTATTGGTGTCATTCTATGTACCTTTGATTCTTTGCATTTCTCGCCATTTTTACCACTATCACTCTTGTCCAAGCTCTTGTCTTGCCAGGACATGTTTAAATGTCTTCTAACTGGCACCTATTGGTGGCTTTCTCACACTCAATTTAGCCTCCTTGTAGTCTATTCTCCTAGAGTACCTATAGTGATTTGTTTTTTTTTCTAGAATGCACGCAGGACAAAGTCCTTTCCTGTTTAAAATGTGAGAATGTGGGACTTCCCTGGTGGCCTAGTGGTTAAAACTCCACACTCCCAATGCAGGAGGCCTGGGTTTGCTCCCTGGTCAGGGAACTAGATTTCATAGGCCACAATGATCGCTGGTCAGGGAACTAGATTTCACAGGCCACAACTAAAGAAAAAGATCCTGCATGTTGCAAGGAAGATCAAAGATCCTGCATGCTACAACTAAGACCTGGTGTAGTCAAATAAATTAAGAATAGAACTGTCATGTGATGCAACAGTCTCACTTCTAGGTATACATCCAAAAGAAATGAAAATAGAAAATAAAAGAGATATCTTCACTCTTGTGTTCATCGCAGCGTTATTTACAATAAACAAAATATGGGAACCATCTGAGTGTCCATCCATAAATGAATGGATAAAGACGGTGTGTGTATCACATCATCTTCATCCATTCATGTATTGCTATATATGATATATATCATATATGTGTGGGAATATTACTCACCCATGAAAAATAAGGAACCCTGCCATTTATGGCAACAGGGATGGACCCTGAGGGCATCTAAGTGAAATAAACCAGACAAAGACAAATACTGTACAGCATCACTATGTGTGGAATCTAAAAAAGAAGATAAAGAAGCCAAACTCATAGAAAGAAGGAGTAGAAAAGTGATTGCAGGGCCTACAGGGTAGGGGAAATAGGGAGAGGTTGGTAAAAGGGTACAAACTTTTAGCTATAAGGCAAACAAATTTCAAAGCACAGCATTCCACATGATTTCTCTCAACTTCCCCAGCTTCATTTTGGACGGTTTACCCCCTAGCACTCTTCATGTCAATTATCTGAACTTCTTCAATTTTCTGAGCGCCTTATCCTCTCAGCTTCAGGCCTCTGTACACGCTGATCTCTCTGACAGCAAGTCTCTTCCTCTGCTGTCCTCACTTCTTGATTCACTGGATTATTCTCTTGTTCATTTGACAAGTATCTGTTGAAAGCTCACCATGTGACCCGCACTGCAGGGATACAGCAGTGAAGAGCACAGACACAGTCCCCCCACTCATGAGAAATCCCGGAGAAGGAGACAGAAGATCAACAAGTAAACACGTGAGCAGAATGGTGGAAAAGTGACAAACGTTATGAAGGAAATAAAATAAGGTTTAAATGAGAGGGCTACGTTAGACAGGTGGTCAAAAAAGGCCTCTTTGTGAAGGTGATCTGTAAACTGAGTCTTGGATGATGAAAGAGACCCCAGTTATGCAAAAAATTTAGGCAGGGGTTCTTTGTAGGCAACCAGAACAGTTCTGCAAAGCCCCAAGATGAGAACAAGATTTGTTTATTAAAGGAAGAGGAAGATGGTCTGATTTGTTGGAGTCCAGTGACCAAGGAATCTAGAGATTAGGTCTAAGCAAGGACTAGATTGTATAAAGTGTTATGGACCATTTTATTCTAAGTGCAAATTGGAACTGTGCAAGACATGACTTATGTTTAAAAAGATTCATTTTGGCTGCTTCTTGGATTGAAATGGGGGTGGGAGTCAGAGTGGAAATGGAGGTGATTTCGTAGGTAAGCCCAGTTGTCCAGGTGAGCAATGGATTAAGGCATTAATAGTAAGAGAAAAGTGGAAGAAACGAATGAATTCAGAATACATTATGGAGGCAGTTTGTCAGATCTTTTTGATGGGGATAAGGGGAATAAGAGAAAGAAAAATCAAGAGTAACTACTAGATCTTTGACTTGAGTAAATGGGCAGGTAGTGGAGTTGTTTTCTGAGATGGCCAAGATGGGAGAGGAACAGTTGTGTGGGTGGTCAGGGAAGATATCAAAGTTCCACATGGGGCATTTTGAGTTTGAGGTGCCTACGAGACATCCAGGTAGGGGTGGGGATGTGAGGGTAGCAACTGGATGTGAGTCTGGAGCTAGGAGGAAAGAGATGAGAACTAAGCTACAGATGGGACATGAGTCTGGAAGTCATCCATGTGTGGCTGGGGAAAGAGAAAGAGCAGAGGGGAAACATTCTAGGCAGAGCTTAGAAATCTGTGAGGTCCCTCCCAGTTTGGGGGTTCTGGGCTATTTCCTCTGTTTGGATACTTGACTTTACAGGGCTCCAGCCTCTACATATGCTCGTGTTTCATCTTCACCTTCAGTCAGACACCTGTCTGATTCCAGAGAGTCCAGAGGAGCAGGTGGGGAGAGAGGACAACAGTGGAAGGAAAAGTCAATGTTGAAGAGCAAGCTTTTCCCTGAAACTTTCCAATGAAAATTTCCATTGGCATGAAGACCTGGAAGAACAAAGATGAAATGCTTGGTAAAAATACCTGGCCTTGAGCTTCTGGAAAGTGTTCCTTCTGTTTTCCCTTCCAGGGTTTTCCCTTCCAGGGTATTTCCCCATCGCAGCATGAATCAGTGGAGGTATAACTGCCCTTTTGCTTGTCTATCGCCCACCTAGACTGTGAGCAACACAAGGACAGGGGCCATGCTTACCTGGTTCATTTTAAAAATGAATCAGCACAAATCTTAGTGCTTGACGCTGAGCTGATGATTAATGAGGGTTTGCTGAATGGATAGGTTAGAGTACATTTCATTCTTCTGATGTGTCTGGAAAGTAATAATCTGGGAACCTAATTCAGGACTCCAAACAGGATAAAAAGTTGTTTCGTCACCCCTCCGAGGAAAGAACCCTGCTCAAGTGTATGGGGTGTGAGGTCCCCTAATTCCAAGGCCACTAATTTCTGAAGGGAATTAGCAGAGACCTTTAGTTAGTGAAATAAGGGACAGTAAAGGAGAATACTTATCAGACTCAGAGGAAATTTTATTGATAGAAGGGAATAATTTTTTTTTTTTTTTGGCCACACTGCTCAGTATGTGGAACTTCCCCGGTCAGAGACCAAACCTGAGTCCCCAGCAGCGGAAGCGCATAGTGTCCACCATGGGACCACTGGAGAAGTTCAGAAGGGAATAATTTTTTAGTGCCTGTCCCCTCTATCACCCTGTGACTCCTCAAGGACAAAGACCTGATCGGATTCACATCTGTGTTCCCGACAGTACTCAAAATTGTCTCCAGCACATAGTATTCCTCAATAAAACATTGCTAAAATGAATCGAAGCCCAGTAGCCCAAGGTTACTGGCCAGCTGCCAGCTGCAAAGAGCTTGACACATGGCACCAGCAGCTCAACCCCGGGCAGGGTGGCACTGCTGGAACTAGAGCCTCAGGGAGACACAACTGAACGTCCTAAGTCCAGAAGCTTCTGGAAGCTCCACCTTCTCATAGCCCACGACATGAATAATTCAGGACAAGACTGGTGGTCAGGTTTGGGAAGGACACTGCTAGTGGAGAGGAGCAAAACCTGTCCATGTTCTCTAGTTAGAGAGGCAGGGACTGCAGGCATCCTAGGGACTCGACAGCCCTCTCCCAAGGTTCCCCTCAGCTGGCCCTGCCTCGCAAGGCCCCTGCCCACAGATCCTGCCCCTGAGGAGACTCAGCTTCACTCCCAGGCTCCCCACACTCTGATTATGCGTTCAGCTCGTCTTCCCCTTTGGCACCCCTGTTCTGCTCTCACTGGGAAAGGACTATTGCATTCACTTCTAAGCTGAGAACAAGTCCTTTATCACCTCTTCAGCTTTGGGTCTCAGGCATAAAGGAACTTAAGAATCAGGCTGGAGAATTCTCCCAGTCTGAGGTCTCTACAGGTTTCTGTGGAAAGACATCCTACACGGGGACTGGCACTATTAGTCCAGGTACTGTTTAGTTTACAACTATGGACTCCTGACCTTTCTCTTCAAGTCTAAGTGTTATATGTAGTCCAAGGAAAAGAACACTTGGCTGAATCAAAGATCTTGGGTTCTTTGCCTTGGCTTCAGACAGTGGAGGGGAGAAGGAAATGACAAATTACTCCAGCGTTCTTGCCTGGGAAATCCCATGGACAGAGGAACCTGGTAGACTAGAGTCCATGGGGTCACAAACGAGTTGGACATGACTGAGTGACTAAATGACAACAGCAGCAGATAGTGGAGACTGGTGGTTAGAGCATGAGGTTTGGAGGTAGGCCTGGCTATAACCCAAGCCTCAACACTAGTTTGCTTTGTGGGCTTTAGTAAGTTACACAAACTCTGAAAGTCTCTGTTTCCTTATTTGTAAAATAAGGATAATAAAGATACTTACTGAACAAGGTTATGGGGAGGAATTAATGAGATAATATACACAGAATACCCAGAGCATTGTCTAGTCCTTAATAAACTTTAGCAAATGACAGTTCCTTTCCCTTCTTAATGGGGGAATGCATGCAAACAAGAATCGAAAAAGTTTCAGTGAGTGGAAAACATCCCTTCACATCCCCACTGTCCCTTTTCAAGATCAGAGCTTCATTACTTCTTGCTGGGACCATTGCAGTAGTCTCCCAGCATAACCACTATTGATTTAAAAAACAGTTACAACCTAACATTTGAGAGTTATATATTATTTGGTGGGAATTTTTAGGACTTCAAGCTGGGAGATAGCATCTCAAGTAACCCTGAGGGAACTTCTCTGAAGAAAGGGGTTGAGGTTGTTGTGGAATGGGGGGAGTCAAGTGATACAGAAGTTTGTAACAAAGGGCAGGTAGTCTGAACATCAAGAGTACTTTCATGAATTAAAGAAAACCAGATATCTCATGTTAAGGACTTTAGTGCTTTTCTATGTATGGGAAGGTGCAAGAGTCCAGGTTCACTGAAATAATTTCTTTCATATGCGTCTCAGTTATCTGGGGCCAGCAATCCTGTATTTTTCCTCAGTGCGCACCCTAAGGAGTAGCTGCAGCCTGATGACTGCCCATCAAAGGTTTTGTTCTCCTTCCTGGTTTCCCTGCAGGGCTAGAATTGATGATGACTGTGACATCCTTCAATTTAAGTCTGAATTTGGCAATAAGGAGTTCATGATTTGAGCCACAGGCAGCTCCTGGTCTTGTTTTTGCTAACTGTATACAGCTTCTCCATCTTTGGCTGCAAAGAATATAATCAATCTGATTTCGGTGTTGACCATCTGGTGATGTCCATGTGTAGAGTCTTCTCTTGTGTTGTTGGAAGAGGGTGTTTGCTATGACCAGTGCGTTCTCTTGACAAAATTCTATGAGCCTTTGCCCTGCTTCATTTCGTGCTCCAAGGCCAAATTTGCCTGTTACTCCAGGTGTTTCTTGACTTCCTACTTTTGCATTCCAGTCCCCTATAATGAAAAGGACATCTTTTTTGGGTGTTAGTTCTAAAAGGTCTTGTAGGTCTTCATAGAACCGTTCAACTTCGGCTTCTTCAGCGTTACTGGTTGGGGCATAGGCCTGGATTACTGTAATATGGAATAGTTTGCCTTGGAAACGAACAGAAATCATTCTGTTGTTTTTGAGATTGCATCCAAGTACTGCATTTCGGACTCTTTTGTTGACCATGATGGCTACTCCATTTCTTCTAATGGATTCCTGCCCACAGTAGTAGATATAATGGTCATCTGAGTTAAATTCACCCATTCCAGTCCATTTTAGTCCACTGATTCCTACAATGTTGATGTTCACTCTTGCTGTCTCCTGTTTGACCACTTCCAATTTGCCTTGATTTATGGACCTAACATTCCAGGTTCCTATGCAATATTGCTCTTTACAGCACCGGAGATTGCTGAGAGAAATATCAATAACCTCAGATATCCAGATGACACTACCCTTGTGGCAGAAAGTGAAGAGGACCTAAAAAGCCTCTTGATGAAAGTGAAAGAGGAGAGTGAAAAGGTTGGCTTGAAGCTCAACATTCAGAAAACAAAGATCATGGCATCTGGTCCCATCACTTCATGGGAAATAGATGGAAAAACAGTGGAAACAGTGTCAGACTTTATTTTTTGGGGCTCCAAAATCACTGCAGATGCTGATTGCAGCCATGAAATTAAAAGACGCTTACTCCTTGGAAGGAAAGTTATGACCAACCTTGATCGTATATTAAAAAGCAGAGACATTACTTTGCCAACAAAGGTCCGTCTAGTCAAGGCAATGGTTTTTCCCGTGGTCATGTATGGATGTGAGAGTTGGACTGTGAAGAAAGCTGATCGCCGAAGAATTGATGCTTTTGAACTGTGGTGTTGGAGAAGACTCTTGAGAGTCCCTTATACTGCAAGGAGATCCAACCAGTCCATTCTAAAGAAGATCAATCCTGGGTGTTCATTGGAAGGACTGATGCTAAAGCTGAAACTCCAATACTTTGGCCACCTCATGTGACGAGTTGACTCACTGGAAAAGACTCTGATGCTGGGAAAGGTTGGGGGCGGGAGGAGAAGGGGACGACAGAGAATGAGATGGCTGGATGGCATCATCGACTTTGTGGACATGAGTTTGAGTGAACTCCGGGAGTTGGTGATGGACAGGGAGGCCTGGCGTGCTGTGATTCATGGGGTCGCAAAGAGTTGGACACGACTGAGCGACTGAACTGAACTGAACTGAACTGACAGCACTGGACCTTGCTTCTATCACCGGTCACATCCACAACTGGGTACTGGTTTTGCTTTTGCTCCATCCCTTTATTCCTTCTAGAGTTATTTCTCCACTGATCTCTAGTAGCATACTGGGCACCTACCGACCTGGGGAATTCCTCATTCACTATCCTATCATTTTGCCCTTTGATACTGTTCATGGGGTTCTCAAGGCAAGTATACTGAAGTGGTTTGCCATTCCCTTCTCCAGTGGACCACATTCGGCTGTGGTCCATGTGATCAGATCGACTAGTTTCCTGTGATTATGATTTCAGTGTGTCTGCCCTCTGATGCCCCCTCGCAATACCTACCATCTTATTTGGGTTTCTCTTACCTTGGGCGTGGGATATCTCTTCACAGCTGCTCCAAGAAAGCGCAGACGCTGCACCTTACCTTGGATGAGGGGTATCTCCTCAAGGCCACCCCTACTGACCTTGAACGTGGAGTAGCTCCTCTCGGCCCTCCTGCGCCCACGCAGCCACCGCCTATTGGACATGGGGTAGCTCCTCTCGGCCTCCGGCCCTGGCCTCAGGCGTGGGGTAGCTCCTCACGGCCGCGCCTCTTTGCGTGGTCAGTTGTGCTGGGGCCGGTGTCTCTTGCGTCTGACTTAAATTGAAGAAAGTAGGGAAAACCACTAGACCATTCAGATATGACCTAAATCAAATCCCTTATGATTATACAGTGGAAGTGAGAAATAGATTTAAGGGACTAGATCTGATAGATGGAGTGCCTAATGAACTCTGGACGGAGGTTCGTGACATTGTACAGGAGACAGGGACCAAGACCATCACCATGGAAAAGAAATGCAAAAAAGCAAAATGGCTGTCTGAGGAGGTCTTACAAATAGCTGTGAAAAGAAGAGAAGTGAAAAGCAAAGGAGAAAAGGAAAGATATAAGCATCTGAATGCAGAGTTCCAAAGAATAGCAAGGAGAGATAAGAAAGCCTTCCTCAGCGATCAATGCAAAGAAATAGAGGAAAACAACAGAATAGGAAAAACAAGAGATCTCTTCAAGAAAATTAGAGATTTCAAGAGAACATTTCATGCAAAGATGGGCGCGATAAAGGACAGAAATGGTATGGACCTAACAGAAGCAGAAGATATTAAGAAGAGGTGGCAAGAATACACAGAAGAACTGTACAAAAAAGATCTTCACGACCAGGATAGTCACGATAATGTGATCACTGACCTAGAGCCAGACATCTTGGAATGTGAAGTCAAGTGGGCCTTAGAAAGCATCACTACGAACAAAGCTAGTGGAGGTAGGTGATGGAATTCCAGTTGAGCTATTTCAAATCCTGAAAGATGATGCTGTGAAAGTGCTGCACTCAATATGCCAGCAAATTTGGAAAACTCAGCAATGGCCACAGGCCTGGAAAAGGTCAGTCTTCATTCCAATCCCAAAGAAAGGCAATGCCAAAGAATGCTCAAACTACCGCACAGTTGCACTCATCTCACACACTAGTAAAGTCATGTTCAAAATTCTCCAAGCCAGGCTTCAGCAATATGTGAACCGTGAACTCCCAGATGTTCAAGCAGGTTTTCGAAAAGGCAGAGGCACCAGAGATCAAATTGCCAACATCCGCTGGATCATGGAGAAAGCAAGAAGTTTCAGAAAAACATCTTTTTCTGCTTCATTGACTTCAAAGCCTTTGACTGTGTGGATCACAATAAACTGTGGAAAATTCTGAAAGAGATGGGAGTACCAGACCACCTGACCTGCCTCTTGAGAAACCTGTATGCAGGTCAGGAAGCAACAGTCAGAACTGGACATGGAACAACAGACTGGTTCCAAATGGGAAAAGGAGTACATCAAGGCTGTATATTGTCACCTTGCTTATTTAACTTATATGCAGAGTACATCATGAGGAACGCTGGGCTGGAAGAAGCACAAGCTGGAATCAAGATTGCCGGGAGAAATATCAATAAGTTCAGATATGCAGATGACACCACCCTTATGGCAGAAAGTGAAGAGAAACTCAAAAAACTCTTGATGAAAGTGAAAGAGGAGATTGAAAAAGTTGGCTTGAAGCTCAACATTCAGAAAACAAAGATCATGGTATCTGGTCCCATCACTTCATGGGAAAGAGATGGGGAAACAGTAGAAACAGTGTCAGACTTTATCTTTTTGGGCTCCAAAATCACTGCAGATGCTGATTGCAGCCATGAAATTAAAAGATGCCTACTCCTTGGAAGGAAAGTTATGACCAACCTTGATAGTATATTAAAAAGCAGAGACATTACTTTGCCAACCAAGGTCCGTCTAGTCAAGGCTATGGTTTTTCCCGTGGTCGTGTATGGATGTGAGAGTTGGACTGTGAAGAAGCTGATCGCCGAAGAATTGATTCTTTTGAACTGTGGTGTTGGAGAAGACTCTTGAGAGTCCCTTGGACTGCAAGGAGATCAAACCAGTCAATTCTAAAGGAGATCAATCCTGGGTGTTCATTGGAAGGACTGATGCTAAAGTTGAAACTAATACTTTGGCCACCTCATGCAACGAGTTGACTCACTGGAATAGACTCTGATGCTGGGAAAGATTGGGGGCGGGAATGAGATGGCTGGATGGCATCACCGGCTCTGTGGACATGAGTTTGAGTGAACATCGGGAGTTGGTGGTGGACAGGGAGGCCTGGCGTGCTGTGATTCATGGGGTCGCGGAGAGTCGGACACGACTGAGCTACTGAACTGAACTGAACTGTGACATCCTTGTTTATTGATATGGCAGGAAATACTCCATTTCTCACCACCCACACCTACCTTGAATCCATCTTTGGTTTCTTTCATTGTTCTGCTTTCTAACCTTCCTGGGCAGCTCACAGTCACCTAATTTAGACCAAATTCCTCAGTTTGAAGGTCAAGATCCTCTGTGAGTTGACCCAACCCACATTTCCCCAACAGTCATGGTGAAAAATAACTGCAGGAGGTGGGGTGTGAAGACACTGGATTCCAGTCTTGGATTGACTACAATCTTCCCAGATGACTGAATAAATTATCTAATCTGTTTCCACCTCCAGAAATTGAAGTATTGGTCTTGACAGTGCCTCGTGGAATGCCATGATTTATAGTTAACTGTCCATCTTTCCTGCTAACCCAGTGGAGCCATCGGACAGGGACCATACATATCACTGTATCCTTAGCACTGGCCACAGTGTCTGGGGTACATAGTTGTTGAATGAGTGCATGAACGGCATGGTGTGGATTACCTGTGGTGCGACCCAGGAGAGGCACCTTGCACTGTCCCCAGGAGGCTCGCCCAAATGATAACTGTTGCTGTGCAGCCTACTAGTGAAGTGACTTTAGGCAAATACCCTTCTTTCTCTGGACATATTCATGGATCTGGACGGAGAGCACTGAAGGCACTTATTTACCGTATTTTTAGGCAGAGCATACAGAGGGAGCTCAAAACATGTTTTCTCCGTGGATGACGCCTCTTCCAAGGCTCTGATGGGGCGGCTGCTGCTGTCTAAACCAGAGCCTGAGTTTTTTCCTGGGGCCTGGTTCCACTCTGCCTTTCACCCTGAGGGGAAGACGGGGCCTCCTTCTGGTCCCTCCTACATTCAGAAGCCCGGCGGGTAAGTGGACCGGCAGGGCGCTCTCGGAACGGGGAGCAGGAGCCCTAGGAGCAGAGACAGAACATGGATGGGTTTAGGGGATGCAGGCAAAAAATGGGAGTAGGCAGGGCAACGGGCTGGTTCCAGACCCGGGACCGGGCTGAGAGCCCCGCAGCTTGGGAGAGCGCCCCCGGGACCAGGGGTGAGGAGCTCCAAAGGGGCGGGCCGCGTGAGCCAGGCCCGGGTCAGCGAGCGGCCGCGGGGCCGGGACACAGAGGGCGCCGGAGCCGAGGGCGGGGAATGTGGGGGTGTGAGTTGGCCCCGGGGATGCGAGCGGCCGCAGGGGAGGAGTCGCCGGGGCAAGGACCCAGAGAGAGGACCCGGGGGCAGCGGCAGGGCGCGGGGTCAGTGCGGAGGGCGTGCGGGGCGCGCAGAAGCGGCCTCGGGTGGGGTGCGGGGCGGGGAGCGCGCACCGCGGGGCGGGGGGCGGCGCCGGCGCCGGGGTGGGGAGCGAGTTGGGCGGCTGCGCCGGCTCCGCTTCAGCCGCCGCCGCTAGGGCGCGGGGGGCGGGGGGCTCGGCGCCGCGAGCTCGGCCATTGTGGGAGCCGCTCCCCTCGGCTCGGCGGCGCTCCCCTCCGCTGCGCTCCTGCCCGGCGCGCGCCCCGCCACCGCCGTCTTCGCTGCGGCCGCCGCCGCCGGTCCTCCGCCGCACGGGTTCCCAGGGTAAGGCGCGGGGCGCGGGGCTGGCGGCGGGCTCCCCGCCCGTCGGCTCGGGGGGCGCCGCGGCGGCCGGGGTGAGGTTCCCGCTGGCGCGGGGCGGCCGCGCCCAAGCCGGGGTAGCGGGCGGCAGCGGGAAGGCTGGTTGACAGGCGCGGGCATCGCGGCCGTCCGGACCTCGCACCTGCAGCCCAGGCGGCGGGCGGCGGGCGTCGCCGAGCGCGCGCCGGGATTTCCCTCGGCGGGCACTGGCAGGGCCAAAGGGAGGCGTGTTCTTCGGGAAAATGGGACACCGAGTCCTCCTGGGCCGGGCGAGAGACCTGCGGGGGTGCGAGGGCCGGGAGGGGAAGGCGGCTGCCGGGCTCCGGGTCTCGGCCGCCGGCCGGGGCGCCTGATCGGTCCCCGGTCGCGCGTCCGCATGGCGCGGCCCCGCTCTTTGTCAGCCGCGCGCGGCGGGCACGCGGACCCACCCCGGTCGCCTCTGGCCCTCGGCTCGCGCTCCGCCGCCGTGGGGAAGGGGAAAGCGGGGAAGGCCAGCCACCCGAGGGCTGCCGGTGAGGTGCCGGTCGCCGCCCTGGCCTGCGACCTTTGGAGTGGGTTGGGGGCGTGGGCGCGCGCTCCCGGGAATGGGGAATTGAAGGAGCGGCTCAGGTGACCGAGGGGTAGGGCGACAGCCGCGAGGTCAAACAGGTGTTTGTGAGGGTCTGGAGACTGACCCGGGTAGAGCTGGAGAGACCGGTTCTCAGGCCGGAGGCCTTGGCTGAGCGGGCCTTTGTAGTAAAATGGGCGTCTCGGGGAGGAAGAAGGTGGTCTGAGAGGAGGGGCGTTTTCCTGCCCAGGGCTGAGTATGGAGATGCAAGGACGACCCGAATTTCCCCGAGGTGGGGGCGGTCACTTAGGCACCTGACTTGGCTGACGGAAGTGGGAGGCGGACACCAGAAGGTAGTGGGGGTTGCATGCTAGAATAAAAGGCAGAGCTGTGCCAGGACCCAGGTCGTTTCCTTTCAGCCTTTCGGGGGCTGGATTCCTTCTTGATCTTCCAGGGGAAGAAGGCCCAGATGCTGCGGGCACAGGAGGTGGCCTGGCAGGGCCCTTCTGCCGGAGGCTGCCTAGAAGCCTCCTGCACCATTTGATGTTTCTTTTGTTGTCCTCACTCTGCGCCTGCGATGGGGACCTGCCAGCGACCCAGGAGGCGTTTCTGCCTCTTGCTGCCTCCAGACTGAGATTCCCAGAATCCAGGAGGAGCTGTGCCCAGAGGCCCATGGCGTCCCGACATTTAGGCCACCTCCCTGTCTCAGCACAGCCCTGTGTGCTGGTATTCCCCATGAGGGAAAGGCGGTGGTTTCCTGCCCGCCCTGGACCCTGAAGCCCCCGTGAGAGCTGTTTGCTTGGACTGAATTTAGGATTGAAGGCATGTACCACAGGGGCTCTGATGAGGCCCTTGGGGTGGTGGGCCATGTACAGCAGATGGTTCTGGGAAGTGAACTTGACCTGGCTGAGGGAAGCCTTCCCATCTGGCTGGTGGAGCCCAGCTGGCCTCAGAGTGTTTGTGTTTCCACTCAGATCCCTCCTGTAGCTAAACTGACCAGAAAAATGGACTTTCTGTACCACCTCCCCCACCCCCATGCTGTGCCAGTTATTTCTACAACAACCCCTTGTAATAGAATAGGCAAAGGAACATTTTATCCTATGCCTTGGTTGCCATGTATGGCACCAGCCAGTTTTTTTACATTTGCCATGTTCTTAAGACAGCAACTTCGAAGCTGAAATATTATCCCCATTTTGCAGATGGGGAAACTGAGTTTCAAAGAAGTGAAATGACTTGCCTCAGATCACACCAATTTTAAGTGGCCAAACCAGAAACTACACCTAGGTCTGTCTTACTTCAAGTTTAGTACTTTTTAAACTTTTAAAAAATACATTTGCCAGAGGCAGTACAGGAGAAATCAAGAATTTATGCCTTTTCTAACCCATGATTTGTATCATGCCTAACATTGAGATCATGCTTTAGCTTTTTGAAAATACTTCCCATCTGTTGCCCCGTTTTATCTTTACAACATTCCCGGGAGGTAAGTAGAACAGGAATGTAATAATAGATGATGTTTGTGGATACCAGACTCTGTTAAGCACTTTACCTGCAGGATCTCATTTAGTCCATGCAAATAACCTTGTGAGGTAGTTGCTCTTACATCCCCCTTTTATAGATGAGGATTCCGAGGCTCAAAGACGTTAAGTGGCTTCCCCAGGGTCAAACAGCTAGTAAATGATGGGGTAGAACTTGCTGGGAAAGATTGAAGGCTGAAGAAGAGGGCAACAGAGGATGAGATGGTTGGATGGCCTCACTGATTGAACAGACATGAACTTGGGCAAACTCCGGGAGAAAGTGGGGGACAGGGAGACCTGGTGTGCTGCAGTCCGTGGGGTCACAAAGAGTGAGACATGACTTAGTGACTGAACGACAACAAAGAACTTGAGTCCAGATGTTTCTACCCGTGAGACCTGTAAGCTTAATCCTCCGCAAGTACCAAGTGACCGGAGTAGTGCTTACTAGTAACAGGAGCTAACTTTTGTTTGTTTATGTGGCTGCACTGTGCATGACCTTAGTTCCCACCAGGGGTTGAACCTGTGCCCCTGCCAAGGAAGTGCAGAGTCAACCACTGGACCACTAAGGAAGTCCCCAATAGGAGCTGACTTTTCTAGTGTTTTAAGACTTATGGACACCTTCATATACATTACTTCATGTGATCTCCCCCAAGCCCCATGAATTAGTTTTGCCATGAAACATCCCAGTTTTCCAGATAAGGAAATTGAGTTTCAGAGAGGTAAAGAGATCAAGTCAGTGGCAGAACCAGGGTTAGAACCTCTGCCTCCCGAGTCCCAGCATTCATTCGGCAACCCCTTCAGTCTGGTCACGTGCACTCCTCTCCCCTGCAGATCACTTCTCCAGGGGCTGCAGGCCCTCCAGCTGCAGCCCCGGCCTGGGCCATGTCTTCTTCAGATGAAGAAACACTCAGTGAGCGGTCATGCCGGAGCGAGCGGTCATGTCGGAGTGAGCGGTCTTACAGGAGTGAGCGGTCAGGGAGCCTGTCTCCCTGTCCCCCAGGGGATACCTTACCCTGGAATCTGCCACTGCATGAGCAGAAAAAGCGGAAAAGCCAGGACTCGGTGCTGGACCCTGCGGAGCGTGCTGTAGTCAGAGTTGCTGGTAAGAGAGCCTGGAGTGAGCTGGGTGCTGTGGGTGTCATGGCTGGGGGTGGGTTGGTGGAGGGGCCCTCTCCTGGGCTCTCCAACAAGCCAGCTGGAGTCCAGTTTGGTGTTATTACTACTGGAAAGATGATGAAAAGACATTAAAGAACAATTTGAAAGAGCAAAGTCCGCCACTCCTAAGCCCAGTGTGCTAACATGAGACCTATTTTCCTTTTTCATCTTCTTCCCTGCCTTGGTCCCCATGCAGTTATATTTGCCATGTAGTTGCCTTCATGGCTCATGTACCATTGTGGATCTGATTTTTTCTACTCACTCCTACATCAAAAAGATTTTCCATATGACATCTCAGGGTTTATAGTTACCATTTTTAAAGGCTGTGTAATATTTCACGATTTTAAAAATCCTACTCATTTTTCTTTCTTTCTGTTTTCATTGGCCACAATAGACAATGCTGCAGTGAACTTCTTTATGAATCAAAACACTTGACTTCATTGAGTTATTTCCTTGGAATAAAGTCCTGGGAGAAGGCAGTTTCACTCACATTGCCTTCTAAAAATGTGGTTCCTGCTTACCCTTTCTGCAGGGTGAAGGCTGGGGGTGCTGCCCCTTTGCTGAGCAGCAGAATCGTTGCCAGGGCAGTGGTCACCAGCCCAGATGTTGGAGTCAGAGAAGGGAGGTGCTGGACTGTGGCCCGGCCTCTGACCAGCTGTGTGATTCTGGGCAAGTCTCTCAGCGCCGCCTGAGCCTCACCTGCCTCCTTTTGAGGATGCTTCCTGTGCAGGGCTCCTGTGAGGATTACAGGAGAAAATGTATATAAAGCTCTTAGCACGGCTCTTGGCTCAGTAAAGGGGAAGCGCTTTCTCTGTTGCTTCCACCAAAGGCTGGATCCAGAGCTGCCTCCGTGGGTTGTGCTCAGCCTCTCAGGAGGCATTGGTGCCAGAGTGCAGATAGAAAGACAGACAAAGCAGTGCCTGCAGTGAATTCAGTGACATCACCCACTTTCAATCCATCACCAAGGCCTGTCCTGCTCCCTCTTTTGCGTCCCTCAAACAATGCACCCTGCCCGCCTCCACTTTATCATCTCTACCTGTACCACCAAGCACCGTCTGATGGTTCTCCTTCCAATCCTGCCCCACTTCCCCTACATGACTGGCAGAGTACATTGTTCAAAAATCAAACCTGATTCTCTTCCTCAGCTGCTTCCCAACCTTCTCTGGCTCTTCATCCCTGTCGGTTAAAGGCTGTATCAGACACCCATCAAAATTACCCCTACTCCCAGGCACCCTGCCACATGGAGCTGTTCCTCGACCCCCACAGATTAGACCTCCACGCCTGAGCTTGCTTCTCTGTGAGGTGGTGGAAGCCGCCCCCCGCCCCCCGTAAGTGCCGCCCCCTCTGTCCCTGTTGCCCCAGAGGTATCCAGAGCTCCCTCCTCCGCTCTTGTATTCATGCTTTTCTCTCCTCTGTGTTCCCTGGTACAGTAGAGCAGTTATCCCGTGGGGTGCCCGTCACTCCCTGAGGACTGTGAACAATTCTGGACCTCGTCTCATTGATTTTTTTTTTTCTCTTTCGTTGATGGTTTTACCCCCCAGCTCCTTGCACAGGGCCTTGTGCATATTGGAGATCAACCAGTACTGAATGAGTGAATGAAGGCAAAGAGTGTTGCGAGGATGATACGCGACAGATTGTGATCCAGGAACAGGCAGTGCGTTGTAATGGAAAGCTCGACAGGGAGAGGGCTATGTGGGCTCAAGTGATCAGGAAGGGATTTGAGAGGGGTTGAGCCTCAAGGGAGGAGACCTGGAAGACGAGCTGGAGAGTTTGAAACCCTTTTGTGGGCTTCCTTTTGGCTCAGCTGGTAAAGAATCCACCTGCAGTGTGGGAGACCTGGGTTTGATCCCTGCGTTGGGAAGATCCCCTGGAGAAGGGAAAGGCTACCCACTCCAGTACTCTGGTCTGGAGAATTCCATGGGCTGTATAGTCCGTGGGGTTGCAGAGAGTCAGACACGACTGAGTGACTTTCACTGTGGGCTGTAGGAGGCCCTTGGAGGAAGGACTTTTTGGTCCTTCGCAAGACCTCTGGGACAGTGGCATCAGTCAGTGAAGTTTCAGAGCTGTCCCTATGATGCAGGAGGGGTTTATTTGTTTCCAGCCTTGAAGGGCCCTCATCGAGGGGCCTCTCAACGCTCAAACCCCTCATTCTTCTGAAGGCAGCAGAACAGAGGCCTTTTTCTCCCTTCCTCACATCCTCTAGCCCTATGCTCCATCACCCATCTGCACAGATGTGGAGCCTGCGGATATGGAGGGTCAACTGTATCATATCAACTGATTTATAAGGGACTTGAGCATCTGTGGATTTTGGTACCTCCTGGGGTTCTGGAACCAATCCCTTGCACACACTGAGGGATGACTGTACTTATAGATTGCTTTGTGATGAATTCCCCTCCCAGGCTTCTTTGAAGAGCCCCAAGGGATGATTTGCCTGCTGTTTAGCATTCCGAGTCTAGAACAGGAATGGACTCAAGGGGGCTCAGTCCCTGAGGGTGCTGCTGGGTCCACTGAACCATGGGACAGGCAGGCCCTGTGCTGTTTCAGGCACCGGGACTGATCTTCTTTACATCCTGACGTTGCCACGTGACTGTCTTGGGGAGGGGGCTGGGCCAGTGAGGCTGAAAATGGGGAGACTGCCATAGTTAAAAATAACTTGTGTGCTGCAGTTGGGCGTGTTTCGTTAGCAGGAGAGAGGAGAGGCAGCGGAGGAGAGGCGGGACTGCTACTTCAGGGCCCCGGCTGAAATCTTCCTGTGATTTCAGAGTGTGGTGGGGGTTCTACCAGAGTAATTAAGAAGGCAGCCTTCCTTCTTCGGCAACTGGTTCCTGAGAGGGTGGGAAGGGCATGTCTGGGAGACCCTGTGTGCTCTGAAGCTCTCTGAAGTTAGAACTTACATTCGGGGAGGAAATGAAGTCAATCTTATCCTGGAAGCCAGCTGAGGCCTGTGTAATTTTCTCCTCCCTGTGGGCCTGGGTTCTGAAGCGAAGGAGGCGTGTCTGAGTCAGTCTCACCAAATACACAGACTGCTCCGGTGCCTGGCCTACTCAGTATCCTGCATGGGTCTCAGGGCCTCCCTCATGCTGGAGAGGAGAATGGGGGAATCTTGCTGATGGCACATGTCAGATGGAGAGGCATGTCGGGCTGAGAAAACTGCTGATCTCAAGTCTACAGAATCAGAACAGGTTCTAGGGGCCCGACACATGCTATAACCAATTCTCTCCATCCTCACCCTTTCCCTCCATTTTTTTTCTTCTCTCTACCTTGCTAGCCCTATTCTCAACTCCTTAAGCCCAGCCACATCAAAGTGAAACATTTGTCGTTAACGAGAAAGCATTGTTTCTGTTGATCATAGAGATTTCATGATGACAGCATGTTAGGTGGGACGCGTTTTAGAATCTGAGGTCCAGAGGATTTAAGGGACTTGCCTGGAGTCACATGGGATCAGTAGACCCAGATCTTCTAACTCCAGGTACATTGCTGTTTCTGTTCCCTTAGGCAATACCTGACAACCAGGCCAGCTGGATTTTTCTGCTGGCTACAAATCTAAATAGCTGACTGGGCCTCCAGACTCACCAGAGAGTCATTCTGGTCACCTCTGGGAGAGGCTTCACAATCCTGAGCTATAGAAAAAAGCAGAGACAAAGATCTAGTGGAGTTTGCCTCTTCGGAGCCTTTAGCTCTGTTATTGAACAGCAATAGAAATATCCTTATTCACTGGTGAAGGGTGGGCAGGACCACATGGAAGGGGGGATCTGGGGAGGGTACTTGGGCAAGGAGCCCAACCCCACAGGCTAGAAGAGGGCAGAGGAGAGAAGGTTGTATCCCTTGGGGCTTGTGAAGCCTGGGGGAGAAAAAACTAGTGCAGGACCCTAGTCACATGGCTGGACACCGCACAACTCTAGGGGGCACCGTTCAGCTTTTGTCATTGTAAGTTTGTATTTTATTGTGGCAAGTTTCCTGCAGATTGCAATAAAGTGTCTGATAGAAGGGACCCTGTTTGGGCTAGGGGCTGGAGGGATTCCTCACTTACCTACCAATCAGAAATTCAACCATGTAACGCCATATATTCAGGACCTTCCCTGTTCTTGGCATTGATACTTAAAGATGACTGAAAATGGAATCACTTCTTCATGGAACTAGTTCAGAGGCCAGAAGGGAAAAAATAATTACTTTCCTGTATGTGTTGTGAAATAGGGCTTCCTAGGTGGTGCAGTGGAAGAGAATTGCCTGCCAATGTAGAAAACCCAAGAGACGGGGATTCGATCCCTGGATTGGGAAGATCCCCTGAAGCAGGAAATGGAAACCCACTCCAGTATTGTTACCTGGAAAATTCCATGGTCAGAGGATCCTGGAGGGCTATGGGGTCCATGGGGTTGCGAAGAATCGGACATGAATGAGCAGCTGAGCATGCACTCATGTATTGTGAAAGAGGAGAGCACAGGGACTCAGCGCTGAGGCATGGCCTCCCATGAACCAGTGCAAAGCATCTGTAGGATTTGTTCTTGGGAGTGCTTCAGCGGGTGCTCGTGAAGTCGGAAACCCCAGCATTTGTTCCAAGGTGGCCTGCCCCAAGAAGCCTTCCCCGATTTCTCCACCAGTCAGACAGCAATTGTGTCTCTAGCCTTGTTTCAACTGGCCTTCTTTAAAGCTCATTGTTTCCAGGTGTGTTTCCCTCACCAGATCTGGAGCTCACTGTAGTCAGGAGGCCCATCTCACCCTTCCTGGTTTTGCCCCAAGATCTCACTCTGAGAACGTGGCTCTGGAAGCTAAAGGCTCAGCGAGGGCTGTGGAATGCAACTTGATGCTGGTGTCTTCTCCTGCTTTTGAGCCTAAGCTCAGCTACTGGAGTGATTCAAGGGCTCACTCCTGGGGAGACAGCCTCGAGAGCTGTTGCCTGGTCAGGGGAAGAAGCTTGCTTCTCTGTGCCCGTGTGTCTCTCCTCCAGGATGGAAGACCTCAGAAGGTTCCTATTGGCTTGGTCATTCATTCATTTGGTTAAAAAAGTGGGTTTAGCCCCAGCTGTGTGCCGGGCACTGTGGAGACAAGTGAATCTGGAGTCAGAAAACCCGAGTAAATGATTTTATTTCTTTGGGCTTCAATTTCCGTATCTGGACAAGGGAGGTGATGACATCTGATTCGAATGATCATTGGGTGAGAGTCAAAACATGCCAGACAAACATGGGTTAACATGATACTGCACTTGGCGTGTCATTCCTTGTTTCTTCCCTGGACAACTAGAAGAAACAGTGGGGAGGGACTCCAGGAAGCCAGCAGTTTCCTAGATGAGCAAGGAAGAGGCTCCAGGTCTCTTAGTCTTGTACCTTTTTTTGTTCACTCCAGGGCTTTGTCAAAGAGCAGATGGAAGTGTGTGTGCGTGTGTGTCTGTGTTTCTGGCCAAGCCATGATGGGAAGAATGGGATGCGGGGGCAGGGTGGACAGATGCCTAAAAATTCCAATGGGAATCCCTCCTCCTGAGCGCAAGGAGCCTTCTCCTTTCCGGCTCCTCTGCTTCTTACTGGCAGTATCCTCAGAGTCCCAGGCCCTGTCCTGGAGCTCTGTTTCAGTATCAGGAGAGATGAACAGGAGAGAGTCCCTGAAAGTGGGGCAGAATGAATTGTAGCTACACACCACCGGCTCAGCTCCAGCTCTTTGAAAGTGAATCTGGGTCACATTAGCTGCAGGGATGGAAAGCGACCACGTGGGCAGAATTCTGTGCAAGCAGCAGAAAAGACAGCCAAGCTGTCCTTTCTCTGAGGCTTAGGGTCCCTGTGGGACCCCCAGCTGGTCAGGGAAGGTGGTTGTCACATTGTAAGGCGCAATCTTTATGTTGCTGAATTCCCATCATGCTTTTTGAGTGACTTCCCAGGTGACACAGAGACAGGTTTGGAGTGGCAGTCTGACTCACGCCCTTTCTATTCTAAGAGCAGCCTAGAACCGAGGTTAGGAATGCGGAGGAAGGATTGGTTAACTTGGGGAGCTGTGGAAGGCTGCCATTTCTCAGCCCCAGGGGTTTTGATGCCTCCAGAGGGGCTGACAGTACAGCAGGGTCAGGGGCTGCATTTGTTTTATTCCAGTGGTCCTTCCCCTGGGGAAAGGTCTGTGAACACACCTGGGTGTGAATGTTAAGAACCTATCATCACCATCGTGCTATCTCAAGCCTGGCCAGTTGCTGTGTCTAGGACCTGCCGTGATTTGGCCCTGGGTCTGCCTGTTGCCACCTGTCAGGTAGAAGCTGGCCAGCTTCCTGGCTGTGCCTTGGCTTCCCTGCAGGAGCAGAGCTGGTACTCCTGGCTGTAATCTCCGCCCAGACTTAGGCTGCTGCTGCAGAGATGGTCTGGAAGGCCCTGTAACTTGAGGAGTGATTGTGGGCTGAAATTTCTGTCCTCAGCTGTGTCCCACCCCTCCCCCAGAAGGTACCAGGCTTTTGCCTTTGGGTCAAGGGGAGGATTCTGCCTGGAGCCCACTGGGTGTGTCTCTAGGCATCCTTTTCCCTTCTCATTCCTTCCTTTCCTCTTTTTCTAAATTTCCATTCATTCACTCCAGGGAATGGCTTTGGGAGTTGGCTGGAGTCCTCGTTCCATCACTTCATCAGGTGGGTGACCCGGAGTAGTTACTAACTTCTCTGAGCCTCACTTTCTCACCGTTAAAACGAGGGTGCAAAAGTGCCACTGCCAGGTCTTGCAGGTGGATTAAATGAGATAATGGGAGTGAGGGACTTGGCCCGTGCCTGCTGTGCAGTCAGACTTGATACGTGTTAGCTCTTCTCATTAATATAATTCACTCATGCACTTGTGCACTAATTTATGATTTGTTGATTCATCCCTGCTCATTCATTGTTCATTTAACCATACTCCTAGGGAGAGTCCCATGGACAGAGGAGCCTGGTAGGCTGCAGTCCCTCGGGTCGCAAAGAGTCGGATACGACTGAGCAACTTCACTTTCTCTCACTAGGGCTGCTGTGTGGACTTCCTAGGTGGTGCTAGTGGTGACGAACCTGCCTGCCAATACAGGAGACATAAGAGATACGGGTTCAATTCTGAAGCAGGGAAGATCCCTGGAGGAGGGCATGACATCCCACTCTAGTATTCTTTCCCGGAGAATCCCATGGACAGAGGAGCCTGGTGGGCTAATGGGTCACAGTCCAATGGGTCACAAAGGGTTGGACATGTCTAAAGCACACACCCACACCCAGGACTGCTGTGTGCTAGACTCAGAGTGGGCTTCAGAACCCAGCTCCAGCCTGTGAAGGCAGCTAGGATGCAGCATGAACTGTGCACATTGCAAGCCCAGAATTGTGAGGATGTTCTGAGAGGGAAGGGCTTCCTCCTACTTCTGCCCTGCCTCCTAGCTTAAAGCAATGATGGCATTTGATCTGCAACTTGGAAAAGAGATGGGAATTTGTCAGGACAACCTGAAGAGAGGTCCCTGTTGCTTGTTTCTGTCCTTGCTCTCCTTTCTTTGGCCTCAGTAGAAAGGATGGAAGGGAGGTGAACAGAGAACAACTGATGGGAGTAAGGATGAAAGAATCCAGAGGGTGGTTTGGGGAGTTGAACTCTAGACTCAGTCCAGGAGCTCCTGAGAGCTGATGCCAGCTGGGATCCCCTAGTGGACAGTAGTTGGAAAAGCTACTGTGTTTTGAGTCTGAAACGTGTGCCAGGCATGAACACGTATTGTTTAATCTTTATGGAACCTTGGAAAGTTGTTGCTTTCCCTTTTTACAGAAGAGGAAAGTTGAGGAACTTGTTTGAGGTCATACAGTTGGCTGATAGTGGAACTGAGATGCAGTACTGCTGAACCTGCACAGCATCCCCTGAAACAACACGGGCACATGCCCTTTGGAGATGTTCATTGCTGGTGTTCAGGTTGGCCTAACTCCAAATTCCCTGCCTCCTGCAGAACATTTCAAACATATACTATAAAGTTGTGAGAATATAATAACCCCCCATCACCCAGATTCAAGAATTATCAATTCATGGCCAATCTCAGTTCATTACATCCCCCAATTCCGCTTCCCCCGTTACATAGATGTAAATTCCAGAAATCACATACTGTCAGCTCCCACAGGTTTCCCTGGTGGCTCAGCGGTAAAGACTGTGCCTGCCAATACAGGAGACATGGGTTTGATCCCTGGTTGGGAAGATCCCCTGGAGAAGGAAATGGCAACCCACTCCGGTATTCTGCCTGGGAAATCCCATGGACGGAGGAACCTGGTAGACTACAGTCCATGGGGTGGCAAAAGAGTAGGACACGATTTCATGATAACGCCTCCCCCACTTCTTAACTATTCTATTGCCTTTCCCCCGTGGGAAGTACATCAGTTTATTTGCTCAGCAGTTCTGTGTGAAGTCTGGCCAAGTCCACTGAACCATTTCACAGAAGTACGAGGAGGGGTTTTTGACTCCTGGCCCAGGGGTGTGTCAATGTCGCTCGTCTGATCCTCAGTTCCTTCTGGCTTGAGGTTCATGCCCTACTCCCCGGACACACAGAGCTAGGCTGGAGCATACCTGGTTCTGTGTCTGAAATCCTGATTTCTGAGGGTGGTGTCTGTCTGGTTTGCCTAAAATACTTCAAATCCACAGACCCTGGGTTTGAATCAGCACCCTGCCAATGTACTTGAGGAAAGTACCCCCAAAATAGATTTTTGAGGATTTCGTCTTGAGAGACTGAAGTTGAGATGCGAAAGGAGTGAAATCTTTTAAAACCATGTGTTGCCTTGTGCTCAGTTGCTTCAGTCGTCTGACTCTTTGCTCCCTAATGGACTGTGGCCTGCCAGACTCCTCTGTCCGTGGATTGCCGTGCCCTCCTCTGGGGCATCTTCGTAACCCAGGAACTGAACCTATATCTCTGGCGTCTCCTTTATTGCAGGCAGATTCTTTGCCCACTGAGCCACCCGGGAAGCCCTAGAGGGAAGGAATTCTGTTCTTGTGAGAATCTATGTAACTCAGCCCCAGGTCTACACTGTCATTGCTGAATTGTTTCATGTGACTCTAATCTTCCACAGGAGTAGACACTGCTATCTAAAGCCTGAGGTAGTATAAGCTGGGGAGATG
Source organism: Moschus berezovskii (assembly GCF_049115385.1). Classification (NCBI taxonomy): domain Eukaryota; kingdom Metazoa; phylum Chordata; class Mammalia; order Artiodactyla; family Moschidae; genus Moschus; species Moschus berezovskii. The sequence continues at coordinate 13,797,924 of NC_142463.1, forward strand.
TTTCAAGTGGAGTGGAGGTTCATAGGTTACAATCCACACCCCCTAATTTGGGGAGCCTCCCAACTCTCCAAGGAGTCCAGACTGCCTGTGGCCCTGTTTGGTAGAAACTTCAGAGGCCCCCCACCTCGCCAGATGAAGCCCTCCCCTGACCCAGAGCAGGAAGGGAGATTGGGTGTGGTTGAGCACACAGGGCTCATGTCGGCCTGCTGTTGCTGCTAAGTTGCTTGAGTCGTGTCCGACTCTGTGCGACCAAATAGACGGCAGCCCACCAGGCTCCTCTATCCATGGGATTTTCTAGGCAAGAGTACTGGAGTGGCTTGCCCCATTGCCTTGTCCGTCATGTCAGCCTAGATTCCTTAAAATGAGAAAATAAAACATATTCACAGAGACCAGGAGATCGGAGCGGGGCCAGTACCTTTCCAGCTTCTACTGATAATGTTTCAAGTACCAAGCTTTGTGCTTAGGCTCTTCTGTGTTTTGTTTGACCTAATCCTTGAAAGAACTTGAGGAGGCAGATGTGCTGCAATAGAGGAAACAAACCCAGAGAGTTGGGTAACTTGCTCAAGGTCTCCCAGCCAGTGAGGGACCAAGATGGCAATGGCACTAGCTCTGCCTAGCGTAACCCACTGCCTCCCCCATTACAAGGAACAGTAGTTTAATAATAGCTAACATCTGTGTGCCACTTCAAGTTTCATGGAATATCTTAACACTCATTATCTTCAAGGAGCCTCAGGAAGTCCGGGGTGCGCAAGACATTCCATGCCCCTTTGAGACAACTGCCTATCAGGGGTCCAGCTTCTGCTCATTTCCCCCAGTAAGGATTGAAGAGTCTTTGGCATTGGCTCTGATAAGCCAGAGGAGAAGGCCCAGGGAGAGGCTGAGGTGGAGAGACTTGGCCAGTTGCTATGGTAACCCAGATGGCTGAGTAACCATTTTGAGGGTTGCTATGGTGATGGGGCGATGGGCTGCTGGGTGGCTGGGATCTTGTCTTTCTGGGTGGCTGGCATCATCCAGGCCTCATAAATTAGTGGTGTTGTACTTTCTGAATGGAAGAGGGCAGCATGACAGTGGGCAAATTCCTACCCCAGAAGCAGATTTGGGAACTTCAGGCAAAGTTCAGCAAGGGTTTCCAGGGGCTGGGCTGAAAAGGCGCTTGGGCTGTGACTAACTAAAGCTGACGGAGAAGGCAATGGCAAGCCACTCCAGTACTCTTGCCTGGAAAATCCCATGGATGGAGGAGCCTGGTGGGCTGCAGTCCATGGGGTCGCTAAGAGTCGGACACGACTGAGCGACTTCAGTTTCACTTTTCACTTTCACACATTGGAGAAGGAAATGGCAACCCACTCCAGTGTTCTTGCCTGGAGAATCCCAGGGACAGGGGAGCCTGGTGGGCTTCCGTCTATGGGATCACACAGAGTCGGACACGACTAAAGTGACTTAGCAGCAGCAGCAGCAGCAACTAAAGCTGATGTCTGAAAGGATGGTGGGGCTGGGCCTGGAGGTAGGTCTTCTAAGCCTAGAACTAGATTTTCTTCCAAGAGTTGGCCAATGGATAGCTCCTTTAGTGTCTGTCTGTCTGGTTGGCTGGCTCCGGCTACTGTTAGGGCACAGGAGACAGTGTACCTCTGCAAAGAGGACCACAGAATACACACACACACATGCACACACACCCTCGCTCAGTTCAGTTCAGTTCAGTCGCTCAGTCGTGTCCGACTCTCCGCGACCCCATGAATCACAGCTCGCCAGGCCTCCCTGTCCATCACCAACTTCCAGAGTTCACTCAAACTCATATCCACAGAGTCGGTGATGCCATCCAGCCATCTCATTCTTGGTCGTCCCCTTCTCCTTCCGCCCCCAACCTTTCCCAGCATCAGTCTTTTCCAGTGAGTCAACTCGTCGCATGAGGTGGCCAAAGTATTGCAGTTTCAGCTTTAGCATCAGTCCTTCCAATGAACACCCAGGATCGATCTCCCTTAGAATGGACTGGTTGGATCTCCTTGCGGTACAAGGGACTCTCAAGAGTCTTCTCCAACACCACAGTTCAAAAGCATCAATTCTTCGGCTCTCAGCTTTCTTCACAGTCCAACTCTCACATCCAGACATGACCACGGGAAAAACCATAGCCTTGACTAGACGGACCTTTGTTGGCAAAGTAATGTCTCTGCTTTTTAATATACTATCAAGGTTGGTCATAACTTTCCTTCCAAGGAGTAAGCGTCTTTTAATTTCATGGCTGCAGTCAGCATCTGCAGTGATTTTGGAGCCCAAAAAAATAAAGTCTGACACTGTTTCCACTGTTTTTCCATCTATTTCCCATGAAGTGATGGGACCAGATGCCATGATCTTTGTTTTCTGAATGTTGAGTTTCAAGTCAACCTTTTCACTTTCCTCTTTCACTTTCATCAAGAGGCTTTTGAGTTCCTCTTCACTTTCTGCCATAAGGGTAGTGTCATCTGCATATCTGAGGTTATTGATATTTCTCCCAGCAATCTTGATTCCAGCTTGTGCTTCTTCCAGCCCAGCGTTCCTCATGATGTACTCTGCATATAAGTTAAATAAGGTGACAATATACAGCCTTGACCCACTCTTTTTCCTATTTGGAACCAGTCTGTTGTTCCATGTACAGTTCTGACTGTTGCTTCCTGACCTGCATACAGGTTTCTCAAGAGGCAGGTCAGGTGGTCTGGTATTCCCATCTCTTTCAGAATGTTCCACAGTTTATTGTGATCCACACAGTCAAAGGCTTTGGCATAGTCAATGAAGCAGAAATAGATGTTTTTCTGGAACTCTCTTGCTTTCTCCATGATCCACACCCTCCCTACTAGCAAGTAATTTATTTATAAAGCAGCAATTAACACATGTAAAATAATGCAGCATGAGCCAAACTGAAGAAGTGCTAGGCGTAAGCCTTCCAAAGGCTGGAGCGGGGGCACCAGCAGGAGAAATGATTTGCACTTCCCTCTTTCCTCTCTGCACGACCTGCCCTCAGCTCTCGGCCACTGAGTGGACACTGAATTGGACTTTGTTGTCTTGAATTGCAGACCTAGTTCACAGCCCCCACCCCTGTGTATTTTCAGCAAGGCACCCATGCCTTCAGCAAATATTTACTGAGCACCCACTAGGTGCAAAGCATTGTGTTTGGCTGTATGGTGAAGAAAGTAAAATCAATTCTTCTGCCTCAAAGAACTTGTGAACCAGGGTGCTAGGAGGCAGTGATGTAGATAGATATGCACAGTACATGTGGTTACCCCAGGAATGGGGAAAGAATTGGTTTGTGGTTGGGATTTTGAGAAGAGGCTCTTCTATCTGAATTGACTAAAAAAATAACCTCAGGTTGTTTTCAGGTGAGCTTTAAAAGATGCACAGGGGATCGTTAGGTGGAATTAGGGATGGAGGACATTCCAGGCAAAGGTTCTGAGTTTGATTGTTAGGGATAAGGGAAATCAGGCTGTAAAGGAAGGTAGATGTCAAAATATGGAAGACTTTGAATGCTGGGCAGAGATAAGGGAAGCTGTGAGAGAAGCATACTTTCTTAAATACCCTTGCCTTCTAGGGAGTCAGAAGCCACAGGCAGCTGAGTATTTTAGGGTCATCTGGTTCAGTCACTCATGCATTTAATCAAAAGTTAAAACAAATATTTAATCAGTGCCCTCTGGGCCAGGTCATTTGCTAAATGCTAAGGACCCTGTGGTGAACAAGACACACAAACAGCCCTCAGGGAGCTAATGAGTTAGTAAGCAAGCAAGACACTGAACCTGTAACTTCAGTGTGATGGTTATTACCTAAGGGGAGTAGAGAGGCAGGAGGACCTGCTAATCCGAGAGATGAGGGCTGGCTTTCCTGTGGGATTTTCAGCAGAGGCCTGAGCAGGAGCAAGCCAGAATAAAAGAGGAGAGCGGTGGAGGGTCTGGCCTGGGAGAAAGGCAGGTGGGAAGGCCTTGAGGCGAGAGAGCCCATAGGAGGAGGTGAAAGAAGTTGAGCCTTAGGGAGAGAGTTACTGGTGAGGCTTTTAAGAAGGGTAAGAAGGGGAGGACACTCAGAGAAAATAGGGCTTTATTTACTTGCATTACCCCTTCCCACCACTAGATGCCCCTCGGAGTACACCTTGTCTCCTTCAGCTTCTCCATGGCAGCCTCTTTGGAAATGCAACAGCAGTGTCACTGTTGGAGCAAAGGAAAAGCAGAGAACGAAAGGAGAGAGCCTCAGAGCTGTCCCAATTGAATGGTCTGGCTATAAATTTAGACTGTTGCTTGGAAAAACCCAAAAACCTCCCCTTCCTAGGCTTCATTCTTCCCATCACCCCCCACCCCTCCAGCAGCCGCTTTGTTCCTCTATCCTTGTAAAATTTTCTCTGTATAAAACGGGAACATCAGCCAAACATGTGGACTTCCCCCTTTCCATTCATTAGAAGAATGCATTACTTCAAAATCTCTTGGGAGCATTTAAATGCAAATCGTGTCAAGAAGCCCTTCTAGCCACAACCCAAACCAGAACTTTCTTCCTTAATTAACATGCTTTTTAATGGCATCTCAACCCCTTGCCCTCTCCCCCAGATCACCCCCCAGGCCTCCAACAAAGCCTGGTTCCCAGAACAGATTCTCATTCCCTTCCTGCACTTGTCTTTCCTCACCTTTGGCAACTCTTTAGGAACCTACTTGCTAAGTGGTACATGTAGCAGCCCCAGGAAGGGATGGAGCAACTTTCCAATTTATACTGTTCTGAAAATGAGGAGGCAGATGCTGTTTGGGGGTGAAGGTGGAGGTGTGTGTGTCTGTATGTTTGTGTCTGGGCTTTCCTAGCTCCTCTGCTATGAAATAATATAGGAAATGCAGATGACTCAGCATGAATACAGTCAAGATCCTCGGAGTTAGCATTTCTATATTCTCCGCTGTTTACGAAAAATGTGCTTATGCCATCAATCACCGACTTCTGCATCCTGCATTTTCTACTGAAAGCCTTTTATTTATTTTAAAAAGACTAAACCTCAAGCTTCTTCTCTTCCTTTTCTTGAACTGAGCTCATTAGCAGTTGATGCCAAACTGCGAACTAGCTTTTTTTGAGCACAGAGGACTAAACTGGAAGGAAACGAGCATTTGTCCAAGGCGCCTTCCTGTCTGTCCTCTTTCAGGCCCTTCCCTGTATGATCTCTATGCCTAGAAGTTGGGCAGGTCAGCACAATTTGATGGAAAAAGATATGATTAATGACTTGCTCATACAATTTCTGATCATGGTATGATGTGGAAACAACCATCAAGCACCTATTAGTGAAAAGCATCATCTCTTGTTATTAATGTGCTTGCTGAGCAGTGATCAAATACTTGGCACTACTCATATTGTGCAGAGATGCAGGCCTTGCCGGGTGGTGAGAAGCTTCTCTTAAAAATCTGGAGAATGGGAACTGAAATGGAAGCCCAAGTCCCAAATTTGTCGGCTTAGTGTCACATGAATTCTTTTTGACTTGCTAGTGCGATGTTATTATGAGATCAGTGAGCCTAATTTTTAACTCACAACCACATTTCCACCTGCTTCCTGCCGCCCTCCCCCTGCACCCCCAAAATTAACGGACTTGCTGGAGGCTGGGAAGGATAATGGTTAGATAGGTGTAGATGTGGCAAAAAATCACCTGCATTTACCTGAGTTCCTCACTGCTCTGGCCTCAGTGCAGTCCATGAATACTAGGCCTGAATGGAGGGTCAGAGGACACTGGGAACGCCCTCCTGAAAATGGTCCCCAGGATATTCCTACCCGCATTCACCAGCACTCTTTCTTCATTCTTTCCCTTTTCCCTGATGACAGAGAGTTATTGGCTTGCCTTTTTCTTCTGTGAGCAGTTAGGCTCCAGAATCCTTTTGTTACAGAGCATACATACCTGGTTCAGCCTCAGGTTCCCACGTTTCTCCCTTTTGATCTAAGCCTCTGTTCCTACGGCTGTCACAGTGTAATAATATTCCTGTCGCACCGTTTCCCTGTAGATGTGTTATCTCCCGTCTCTCCTCTTATTCACCCCACGGTGCAGTCAGAATCCAGTTTTCATTCCCTCAGTTGTCATTTCTCAGGCTCTGGCTCCTCGTTCTTGGCCTGGTTTATTTCATGGTGCTGGGATTCAGTTTCTTCCGTTTCGGGAAAACCCTTTGTTCCTGAGATTCTTTGTGGTCTGTGTTCCCTTGGCCTCACCCGGCGGCCCGTCTGGATCTTGCCCCGGCCTCCTCCTGACCGTGTCTGGCCCTGCGACCTATCTAGGTCTTTGGCTCGCTCCCTAACCTTCAGCGTCTCTGGGTGCTTCTCCAGCCGCGGCACAGGCCCAGCTCGGCTTCTCTCCAGCCAGGGGGCTCCCGCCTTTGTCCCGGCTCCGGGTGTGGGTCCGCCCCGAGTGGGGCAGCCCGCCCGCCCCGCCGAGTGGGCCCCGGGGCTCGCCCCGCCGCGGCGGCCGGCCGGGCCTTTCGTCCCGACTCGCCGGGGCCCCCCCCGCCCGGCCGGGCTCGGGCGGAGCGCCCCCGCGGGGCCCGGCCTCCCGCCCCCACTCCGGCCCCTCGGCGCACCGGCCGCGCGGGGCCCGCAGCCCGCGGGGGCGGGGCGGGGGGCGCTGCCGCGCGGGGCCCGCGGAGGCGGCGGGGAGCGGGGCGGGGAGCGGGCCGGGCCTGGCGCTCCTGACGGGAGGAGCCGCCGCCAGCGCCGGCGGCGGGGCGGGCTGAGGGAGGAGCGGAGCCGCGGGGTGGGGAGGCGGAAACGCCAGCGGGACCGGCGGCGGAGCGCAAGCGGGCTGAGGAGCGGAGCGCGAGCGGCAGGCCGGACGAGGCGGGCGCGGAGCGGGGAGCCGAGAGCCGGGGCAGCGCCACCGCCGTCATCCTCGGGCCGCACAAAGGGGTCGAGGCTGGGGCTGCCGCCTCAGCGCGCCGGCCTGGAAGCGGCGCCCGCCGGGGCCCCGGGAGAGCGCGGCGCGGGCGGCCATGGCCGGCTACGTGCCGGGTCAGCAGCCGGCCAACCGCAACCAGGAGAAGGAGTTCGTGCAGGCGTACGAGGATGTGCTGGAGCGCTACAAAGGTGCGGCGGCGGGCGGGCGGCCCGGGCCGCGGACAGGCTGCAGCCGGGGCCCGCGGCAGGTGGGGCGGCGGGCGGGGTGGCGCCCACCCGCGCTGGGGCCGGGCCGGAGCGGCCGTGGGCCGGAGCCCGCTCGTTTCTAGAGTTGAGATGAGCCTCCGAGCCCTCTCCCACCTGGGACGGCGCCTTCGCAGCACTAGTTACATTATGTGCCCTGTTATCTGGCCTCCGCTGGAAGGAGGCGAGGCCAGGCGCCGCTTCGGAGACCAAACGCGGCGGGGAGTGCGGGGAGGAGGAGGAGGAGCCTGGGCGGGAGAAGCCACCCGTTCCTGGAGAGGCTCGGACCTCCGCGTGCCCGCCGGGGTCCCTCGCCCCCTTTTGTCTCCTTCGGCCTCCGATCAGTCGCGTGGCAGCGGAGGTTGTGAATCACCTTGGTTCCTTGGGGGTCGGGGGTGGCCAGCGGGTGAGCATCGGGCGGGGTCGGTGAGCGTGCAGGTTTGGTGACGAGGCCGCCTCCCACCCCCAGCCCCTGGACTTCCAGCCTCATCGAGGCAGGGGTCTACTGCTCCCCGACCTCTCCGCCGCCTAAAGATTTGTCTTGGGAGGTCGGATTTCCAACCCCTGGAAGCTCTCTTGCTAAGCAGTTCAGCAAGTTAATGCCTTATCCAAAGCCAGGGTGTCTGCAGAGAAAGTTTTGACAGCCCCGGAGGCTGGTGGACCGCGTTTGCCTAACTGCTGGAGGTATCCCTTAAGTGGAAACAGGGGTTCGTGTCCTCGGTAGGCCCATGCTTTGATCTTTAACATCTAGTTCTGGGATTTTGCTTTGTGTGGCGGTTGTGCTTGCCACAGACATGGAGATTTCCCCAGAAACTACATAGGCAGCAGTTTCTCCTATTTTATTCTGCTGGGGCGCTTGTGACTGGGCCTTTAGTTTCTTTTCATCTGAAGGAGAGGAAACTTCAGCCCTTTTGACCGAGTCCAGCATACTTGTTTATGGCAGCTACTCAGTGAAGGGAAACTAATGAAGAAGCTGTAAAACGCTCCATCCCCCCGCACTCCCCCTCCCCCTGCCGTGCCATTAGAGCTTTGCTTGGGAATGCAGCAGAGAGAGAGGTAAAATGCTGAAATGGACCTGCTTAGGAGTTCTACTTGTTCCCTTCTCCATCAGCTCCTGTAAGCTGTCCAGGTTTTCCTGCCTGCAGCAATTTTTCTATCAACCCCCACTGTGGTCTTTCTTTTAAGAAATGTGGTTCATTTCAGTGCACAAAGAGATTAGATTGTGCTGCTGAACTTCATTGAAAAAAAATGCTGCTAAGTGGATGGTTTCATTAAGTGTCTTTTGCAGGATTTTGGGCAACTCTTGTGCCCCTCTGGGCCTGTCTCTGGCTTCTGTAGCTTTAAAAACCAGCAGAATTAAAACAAAAATAGGTGAAGAAATCCCATTACTTCAGTGGATCATCTTGTTGGTGGCCTCCAGCTGAAAGGAAGTGCGATTGCTGGCAGGTGAAACTAGGAAAGAAGAGGGAAGTAGGGCTTGTTCCAGGAGAGGCTCCTGTGTCCAATCCTTTTAGCTGTTTCACTCAGTTTGGCCTTCCTCTGAAGGACCTTGATCAGATGTATAGGAATTTGATCCTTCCCAGACACAGATCTCTTTTTTGAGCGGAAGAATGAGTGAAAAATGGTGGGCCAGAGTCAGTTAACTTGAGCTATATGAGACTGCTGTGCAGTCTGCTTTATCATAAGTGCCAAAGAATTTCTCTCTCTTCTCTGCACCATTCTCACTGGGAAGTCAGGGTGGATTAGCATCTGAACCTTTGTTACTTTGCTGTGTGGAATTCCTGCATTTTCCAGACTTAGAAATCCCCTTATTACCTTATAGAGAACTGTTTGCCTAAGCTGGAATCAATAGAGGGAGCAAGGGTGGTAGTTTATGAGGTTAAAGCGAAACATTCTTTTGGAGAGAGTTGGGGAAAGAGATGTTGATGATGATGGGGATCCCAGACACTCATTGTTTGACCCCTAAATGACTTGGATCTCTCTGCTTCTATTAATTTGTAGTCCTCTCACTCTACAAATGAAACAGGATTTTCGTATTCAGGAGAGCTAAAGTTTTCAGTTGCATAAACTGTCCCAGAAGGGGCAAAGATGAGAAGGGAAGCGATGCATTTGCAGTATGAGGGGAGTAGGGCAGTATGTTATAGCTGTATTAATTAGGGTTGGTTGTCAAGCATGGGTTTTCCAGAATTGTGCCTGGCAACCATTTGCCTGTGTGTTGGTAGTGAGCATGGTTTGGGCAGGATTGGATGCAGCCAGGACATAAACTTTCTCTCATTTCCTAAATATCCCAAAGGCTCTTGCAGACCTTGACTGGCCAGCAAGCAGGAGGTGCTAAGTTTAGTTTATTACCTAAACTTTGGATCCTAACATTTTACAGTGGGCAGCAACCTGACAGAATCAGGGTAGGTTCTTCATTCTTCTGATCCTCCAACGAACAATTATTAAATATCCTTTAAAGGTAACATAGTGTTAGCCATGGAGATGCCAGAATTTTGAATGAGATCTGGTTCCTGCCCTTGGTCATTCATATCTAGCAAGGGAAACATATATGCAAGCAGATCATTGTGATCCTGTGATCAGTGCTGGAACAGATGTGTGGGTAAAGTTCTGCAGAAGCAGAGGAGAGATGAGTATCTCCACTTGGGGTTCTCTGGGAGGTCTGAGGAAAGTGGTGACATTTGAGTGAGCCTTTAGGATAAATGGGGTTTAGTTTGATGGAGGAGCGTAGGTAGGGGAGAAGGCAGAGGAAATAACACGTGCAAAGGCATGAAGGTATGAACTGAGGAATGAATTGAGGAATGGGAGTAGTTGAGTGTGACTGAAAGGCTAGAGTTTTGTGAGAGCAGGTGATACTGTAAAGAACTCAGAGTCCAGCAGATAAAGATTCTTTTGTGGCTTCATTCCATGGGCATTGGGGGAGTCAGTCATTGAAAGTCTAAAAAAAAAAAGCAACCATTTGTAGGCCAATTTTATTGCTTCATAATAGAGGACATACCAGTCCAGTGATTGGAAATTCTTACTGCTGCCTGGAGAACACTTTCCTTACACCAAAGTGCTTGTGAAACTCATAATCAGATGGTTACTTGGTAAATATCAAAACGAGAGAAATGTTTCATCCAGATGATGAGATGGACTGGTCACATGTACACTCAGGTCCTTATGAACACCAATGGAAGCTAAGAAGGAACAGTCAGAGAGGTAGGAGAACCAGAAGCTGATTCTTTTCCTAGTGTAGAGACAAACTCTATCCTTGGTCACGTATGGACAGAGTTTTAGCTTTTAGAGAGGAGGTTTACTTCCAGGTTCAATCCCTGGGTTGGGAAGATCTCCTGGAGAAGGAAATGGCAACCCACTCCAGTATTGTTGCCTGGAAAATCCCATGGACGGAGAAGCCTGATGGGCTGCAGTCCATGGGGTTGCAAGAGTAGGACATGACTGAGCGACTTCACTTTTCATTTTCCCATAGAAACAGACACACTCTGGATTTGAGGTGGGTGGTTAAACAAAAAGGGTAATGTGTAAGGAAGAATTAGACTGTGTTTTCACAAAGCCCTAAAGACTGAAGAGCCTTTACATGCCAGGCTGGACTAGAAATAAAAAAGAACGTTTAGATTTCAACATTGGTAACATGGACTATTTGGTACTTAAAAACTTCAGAGTTCTCACTAGGTGCCAGGGGTATATGAAGCTAGTTAGGACTGCTTTCTTTTTTTTTTCAATCCTACCACAGAAAAGAACTCACAAAACTTAGTGCACAGAGAGTTAGGAGTGAAGGGTCAGCATACTGTTTAACAAATCGAGCAAGGCTTTGTATTTCTTCAGTCCTAGTTTTGCCATTTACCTACACTGTGTGACCTTGGAAACGTTGCTTAACCTCTGAGCTTTGCATTTCTCATCTGTTAAAATAGGGACAATAATACTAACTTCTTGAGATTCATAAGAATATAAATGAGCTATTGACACATATTAGGCCATTAATGTTTAGTAAAACCTTCATATATTATATATAGTACTTTGTATTTTACAGAGCGGCCTCATATTCATTACCTTATTTGATCTCCATAATATCCTGTAAGGAAAGTATTATACACGTGGGCAAATTTAGTAATGCAGAGTTAATTATTGTCCAGTAGTCAGAGGATCCTGGTGGCTCAGATGGTGGAGAATCTGCCTACAATGCAGGAGACGCAGGTTCAATCCCTGGGTCAAGAAGAGCACCTGGAGAAGGGAATGGCTACCCACTCCAGTTTTCTTGCCTGGAGAATTCCATGAACAGAGGAATCTGGCAGATTGCAGTCAGTGGGGTCATAAAGAGTCGGACACAACTAAGAGACTTTGAGCAACTTCAGTGAAAGGATCCAGACTTCTAGATGAAAGTTTCATGCTGTATTACAGAAGGAAATTTAAAAATCAGAGCAGTGACTTGGTTGAAGTGAGTTAATTGTGAAAATAGTCATTACTATCATTGTTTTTTTTTCTTTTTCAGTTAGATTTTTATCAAAGTATAACATACATACAGGAAAATATTTTCACATACATAAATCATGTATACCATCATTCACATCAACAAAAAGAAAATTATCAGCATCCACAACCTCCCCGTACTCTATTCCAGTCACTCCCCTGCCCCCACTCTCCTAACTTGTAGCATCACAGACTAGTTTTGCCTCTATGTACAGGATGTCTCTGAGAGTGAGTCACTATCATTGTTAATATCATTATTGTTATCATTTTTTAGCCCCTGAACTGCTGTTACACACTTTATGTGGCCTGCATTTCCAGATCTCTGAGCTGTGAAGGATTTCTTTTTCTCTCATTATGGGAGAGGTTTCCTGGTATATAAATCACTGAAACAATGTAGTGCAAAGTGATAAAGTTTTGTTAACACAGTGGTTGGAAAATACAAGCTTAGGATTTGGTATTGTTTATCTAAGTGACACTCTGAAGCAATCTCTTAGTTAAATGTACACTTGGTTTTTAAGTTCCTTTTTAGAACACAGCCCATGAATTGGAGTGGATAGCTTCTAGACAGAACAATAGAGTAATTGCTACTTCTGGTCATGGACACTGTTAATTCAGAGAGTGAGTCAAGTCCGTCTGCTGGGAAATCACAAGGTTTGGCCACATTCATGCTGTTGAAATCATAAATGTGTGCATGTGCTAACAGTGCTTATGAGAGCTACTGCTTGCTTGCTTGCTTACTGTCTTGGACTTGCTTGACAAGTGACATCATCCACGCCAGGGAAATGCATCAGCTGAGGCCTTATTGTCCTGGTACTTTCCAGTGCCAATTTCAGGTTTTCAAGATCATCGTATAGAGAATACTTCAGAGGGCACATCTGGGAAGAGGATCAAAGTCACAAGTGAACAATTATGGGTTGCACAATGAGTTGGCAGTGTTTTCTCAGTGATCCTGAAAACACCCAGGCATTCCTTTTACTAAATAAGGTTGGCACTTTCAGCTCTGACAATTATATGTTGAGCCACATTGTGACTAGGTGTGTGGAGTGCTGAAGCTCCTGCCTTTGCTCCTCATGGTTTTGGTTGGAGTTTAAGACTCTGTTCTCTTGCTTCTGTCAGGGGCATTTACTAATTTCCAGGCTTGGAGCTCTTTCAGACCCATTGGCTTGCTTTGTTTCCAGTATCTAAGCATGTTTATTCCGACTTTTTTGTTACTTCTAGTAAAATACTCTCTTTTTCTTCCAGAACTTCTCGGTTCCTGGAGTAAATTACACTGAATTTCTGAGTCTTTGTCTCTAGTTTTTTGGGCCTTCCATAATTTGACTTGTTCTGCACAACTGATTCTATCCACTGTGATTGCTCTGTGCTTCGTTTGGGCAGATCTCAGTAGTCATTCCCTCAGGCCCTCATACCTGCCCCTGTGCCTTCATGTCCTCTCTTCCTGGAGTGCCCGCTCCCTTTCTCTTTGATTCGTCACATCTTATCTCTCCTTATTAGCGCCAAGCACAGGGCCTGTGTCCTCCGTGTGGCTTCCTCCCGTGCCTCTATCAGAAATTGATCTCTCCCTTCGCTGATCTCCGGGAATGTCTACCTCATAATTAGTCTTTTAACTATGTACTGTTTTGTGTTATTCTTGCATTGCCTCATGTCTTTTTGAATTGTTTCCCTAATGAGATTTTACATTCTTACAGAGTAGGGACTTTTCATACTTCTTTTGCATGTGGTCCGTTGGCAGGGAATTTCTCTCAAGAGAAAGGGCAGTCTTGGCAGCACTTTCAAGTCATATTTTAAGATAATTTTCTTTTCATATTGTAAAAGTCGTATGTGCTGAATGCAGAAAATGATTAAAAAAAATACGGAACGGTATGTAGAGCTTTGGATTATATGCCTTCTGTGTATGTGTGGAGAATGTGGAAAGGCAGGCCTACCTGCAGATAGATGTGCTCTAGCTGGAGAGAACACCGCTCTTAAGAATAGGCCCTTTTTAGCAGCCTGGAATCTGATACCCTTAGCTTGCTTCTGGCTCCATAAATTTTGTGTCAGATTGTGAGTCTGCTTTCTTGGGGCCCAAACACTTATTTTTCTTTCACTGTTCAGGACTGCTTTCTTCTGCAGGACTATGTGTCAGTCATCAGGATGTGCTAGTTATCAGGGTTGATTTGGGCTGTTGCCTAGGACAAGTTAATTAATTGGTCAGTCAGCATCTTTCTTTTGGGCAAGGGCTTTGCCAGCTGTACTGTTGGGTTGCCTCTTACCATAGCAAATTTCTCTCATCATTTTTATTCAGAAAGGTAAACAGTTCCTTTGTGTGGGTAAAAGAACAAGCTTGCTTGAAGTGTCTGTTGAAGGTCAGATGGTTTCAACCTGCAGGAGCATGTTGGATTGAGATACATAGGAAGGGATTTTTTTTTTTTTTTGGCCATGTTTTTCAGTGGGTCTTCAACAGTGAATAAGCTCACTTTTGTACACTGCATTCTACTAGCAGCTATAAGCAGATACTCTGTTGGGGAGTGTGTTAATTGAAAGATGGGGGCACTTAGCGTTGAAAAATAACATTAAGATTAGGGGTCGAGGGAAAGAAGGTCCTGAGTGTTCATACGGGGAGCCTGAGTTTTGTGCAGCGGACAATTAGTGTAGTGACTGTAAATGATGAATGAGAGTGGAGATTGACTCTCTAGCATGTCACTGTTGCAATTGAGTCAGGAGGTCAGATTAAGGGATATTAAAGAGGGAGGGCCTGTTTGAGAGACATTCTGGGCAGGGCTTCCCAGGTGGCATTGACGAAAGAGATGTGGCTTCCATCCCTGGGTTGGGAAGCTCCCCTGGAGAAGGGCATGGCAACCCACTCCTGTATTCTTGCCTGGAGAATCACCACGGACAGAGGAGCCTGGCGGACTATAGTCCCTAGGGTCGCAAAGAATCCGACATGACTGAAGTGACTTAGCATGCACAGGGACCTAAGTTTAGATACTGTACCAACATTCTTAACTCTTCTAAAGGAATTAACTATCACTCGTTCCAGGGCTATTCCAAAGCAAAATCTTTTCTCTTGTTTAAAAATCTTCTAAAGATTTTACTCCATCTGAACTTGTTAGATAGGGCTGTGTGTTTGAACCTAAGGCTCAAGATTGGGTTTTTTGGTCATTACGTCTGATTTAAATTAGCAATGCTGAGTGCCCCAGACACTTACCCTTCCCATCCTCTGACAACCTTCAATGTATGCTTCCAGGAACACCTGCTGAGAATTGCATAAGAAATCCTCTTAAATCCCTTCTAAAATCTTCCATTGTATCTTAAAGTGCTAATCTCCCAGAGTGGGGGGGGGGGTTGTTTGGAGGATCCATTCATTCATTTAACTAGTGTATGTTTATTGGCCACATCGTGTGGCAGGTGGGATCTTAGTTCCCCAACTAGGGATTGAACCCACGCCCTGCAGTGGAAGCGGAGTCTTAACCTCTGGGCCACCAGGGAAGTTGCAGTAATCATTTATTGAATATCTGCTCCGAACTAGGCAGTAGATGAAGTGCTGAAGGAACAAAGATAATGTCCTTGCATCTCTTTGACCTTAAGTTTAACAGGGGGGACATTTTGGTGGACTGACAAATGACCTTGCATTGCAAGGAGTGCTAGTGAACATATGAGTCCAGTGCCATGGTAGTGAAAATGAGCGCCCACGACAGCCAGAGTGGGGAAGGGCCAGGGAGGGCAGCCCAGAGGAAGTGACTGGCTTGCCACCTAGCAGAAGTTCAGGTGAAGGGCATTCTGGGCAGCATGAACAGGAGGAGGGATGGAGAGCCGTAGGAGAGGAAACGGGATCTTAGTAAGGGTGGAGTAGAGGATGTGAGGGGAGAAGAAATGCGATGAGGCAGGAAAAGTGGGCAGGGCTGGAATGTTGACTGACTGTACCCTACTGCAGAGAGTTTAGACCTCACCCTGCAGGCTTTGGGAAGCCACTGAAGGGTCTCGGGCAAGGAAGACTAGGATTGGATTTACACTTTAGAAATACCCCTGCTCTAGCAGAGTTGTGACAGAGGACTGGAGAGGGGCAAGGCTGGGGACAGACCAGTTAGGCGGCTGTTAGAGTAATTTACGAGTGATTAGAGTTTAAAGTGAGGTGTGGACATAGCAATGTAAAGTGGACAAATCAAGAAATGGTAAGGGGTCAAATCCATGGGTTTTGCTGACTAATTGGACGTGGTGTGTGAGAGGGGAGAACCTAGGATGACTTGCAGGTTTCTGCGTGCGTGGGTGGTGTCATTAACTAAAATTGGGGGTCTAAGAGGAGGAAGGTTATTTGTGGGGACTGGTGGCAGTGCTGGCTCAGGGGATGGTACTGAGTTCCGCTTTGGTTGTGTTGAAGTTGGGGTTTCTGAGGGGTTCCAGCAGAGGTGCCCTGCCGGAGGGCACCTATAAGATATGGAGCTCAGGAGGGCTCTAGATAGGAGTGGACGGACCAGGAGGTTGCTGAGCGAGTGTGTGTACACTGAGAGACAAAAACCCTGGGGAACTCCAAGGAGAGGGTGGTTCGGGGACCAGAGGAAGGATCCTGTGAAGGAAACTGTCCACCCAAAGCAAGTGCCCAGAGATGTAGGACGAAGAGGGGAGACCTGAGTTCAAGAAGCAAGTTGTGCCACACCACGTCAGATTATTCAGAGGCCAAGCAAGATAAGAATTTCTGCTCTGTTAGAAAGGTCACCTTTTCCTGGAGCATTTTCAATGGCAGTATGCAAAGTATAGTCCAGAAAGCAGTGGGTTGGGGAGTGAATGAGAAGTAGGGTTTGAAACGTAGACTTTGATGAAGCAGAGAGGAGGGAGGCCCAGACTAGTTAGAGGGGTATGTAGGGGTGGAGGGCATTTTGCTTGTTAATTGTAACACAGAATTAAGTTTAAGTGCTGTTTGGGAAGAGTCAGCAGAGGAAAGAATAAAATTCAAGGGAGGGAGAGAATAATTGATGAAAGCATGAGATCCAGAGTCAAACGAGGAATGTGTCTGATGAGAAAGATAGAGGGAGGAAGGCAAGAATTGCAGGTGGTCAAGCTGGTTGATTAGAGGTCAGGGAATTTCTCCTGATGGAGTCTATTCTCTCTGGAAGTAGGGGGTGAGGTTATCTGCTGAAAGTAGGGGCAGTGCGTCTGTGTATGTGTGCACATGCTTGCCCAGGTGTGTTCATTCTCTCCCTCTAATCCCAGAAGCACTCAACAACCTGAGTCCAGACACTGAGAAAGCAGACAGGTGGATTGATCCAAGACCCAAGTTTTCCAGTGTAGGTTTGATGGAAGAATAAAGGGTCCTTACAGAACGGGGGTGGGGGGCTTCCTTGGTAGCTCAGCTGGTAAAGAATCCGCTTGCAATGCAGGAGACCCTGGTTCGATTCCTAGTTTGGGAAGATCCCCTGGAGAAGGGATAGGTTACCCACTCCAGTATTCTTAGGCTTCCCTGGTGGCTCAGATGGTAAAGAATCTGCTTGCAATGCGGGAGACCTGGGTTCTATCCCTGGGTAGGAAAAATCCCCTGTGGGAGGGCATGGCGACCCACTCCAGTATTCTTGCCTGGAGAATCCCATGGACAGAGGAGCCTGGCAGACTACAGTCTATGGGGTTGCAAAGGCTTGGAGACGACTAGCGATTAAGCACATATGCACAGAATTAGGGGTCTTTCTAAGAAAATGTAACATCTGCTTGGTTATTGATTGTTTATATTATTTTCTGACTTTTATTTTGTGCCTCTAGAAAAATTTTAAACTCTTTAGGAACCTTATGTAGCTTGTATATTCTTTTGTATCATTTAGTAAAGTACAGGGCAGAAATTGATTTTTTCTCTATTTGTTGACTTAATCTGACTTTTGCAGTTAGGAGCATCTTGACTCTTGACAAGGTGAGAGGCTTTTCTCCCCTGTGGTCCTTAATACTTGTCTCACTGTCTGTTGGGGGAGTCCTCACGATTGAGCCTCGCTTACTCTCCCCAGGGCAGTTGAACTTAGGAACACTGGTGCTTTCCATGAAGACTGCAGGGTTAGTATTTCCTATTCTGTTTGGACCAGGCTTGTGAAGTCCGGGTTCTTTGCAAGACTAAACAGAGTGGCTATTGTGGAGGACGCAACCTCCTTTTTGTTGATTTTGGCAGGCAGGCAGCGGACGTGATGGATTTGTTCTCATGACTCAGAACCTCCTCTGCCTTACCTTAGCAGGTTCAATATAATCAAAGTGAAGTTGCTCAGTCATGTCTGACTCTTTGTGACCACATGGACTGTAGCCTGCCAGGCTATTCTGTCCATAGGATTTTCCGGGCAAGAATACTGGAGTGGGTTGCCATTTCCTTCTCCAGGGGATCTTCCCAGCACAGGAATCAAACCCGCATCTCCTGCATTGCAGGCAGACTCTGTACATCTGAGCCACCTGAGAAGGTCAATATAATCACAATTTTTCAAATCGTGATAGTGTCCTTCAGAGTTTATCTGACCTTTATATCTACAAAGAGTATTATTTACCCTTCCCTTTGTCCTCTGCTTGCTTGGGTTTTTTACCTTTAGTGTAGAGGGTATTTCCTGGTGTATAAGGTCCCCTTCAGAATTGACTTAGGTCTTCCCCCTGTGATATTATCTGATTTAGTTGTTAACTGGTGTGTTCTCCACAGTGTGACTTGTTTTCTGTTGTTGGTTTTGTAAATTTGGACTCTATATTGGGTAAACTTGATGTGAGTCATCTCTGGGAGTGGAAGGTATGTCTCCACTAATTTGGAGAATCTTTGATCTCTTTTCAGTCCCAGGTTTGGCTGATCCAGTACAGTGTCTAAGTCCTGCAGGAGGTGTGTGTGTGCGTGCTTGTTTGTTCCTTGCCTCTCCTTTCACAAAGTGCAGTGGATGCACTCCAGGGGATGCTGCTTTACATGTATGATCACCCTCTGCTAGCCTTGTCATCACCGTCAGCCAAAAAATGCCTCTGTTAAGAGCCTCTTTGAATGTAGTACAGTATCTACCACTGAATAAGTGGAGTTCATAAACCCTCTATCTGCCCCCCGGGAGTGAAAGTATACAGTAGATGTTACAAATGACAGACAATAAAGAAAATATAAGCAGTTGAACACATAATAGATGGTTACTCCTTTTTTAGTTATCATTTTCCCAGTAGAAATTCTCCTAAAAAGAGACCTAGTCCAGAGGGAAAGGGGTTTGACAGAGTCAAGCTTATCTTCTGTTCCAAGCAGAGTGACAAGGAGCTGCTGTCCATGACCCTTTGGTGTCAGGCAGTTTCTCTCAGTGCCCTTTCCAGTCGTGCAGAACCGTATTTCCATGTTCCCTCTCCATACAGCCAGGTCAGGATCCTAACTGGGCCCCCTGCTCTCTGTGACCTGTGGCTGGAGTGGTAGGCAGGAGACCATCTGGAACACTTGGGTTCCCTGTACAACTGTAACATGAGGAAATTCATCCCAGACCTTCTGCAGACACTCATGTCCACACAGACAACAGAAATGAGCCATGGGGTTGCTGTTGGATGGAAAGAAACTGGTCTGGCCTGGTCTGGGGCACCTCTGGGCATAGGAATGTAGGACCCATCCCAGCCTCTGTTGGTTAGTTTCCCAAAAGGAGAACGGACCAGACTAGTTCAGGCGGGGTGCTTTGAGATTCTTACCTCTCCCAGAGGACTGATTCATTGTTTTTATTGTTGTTATTTTTAATCAGTATCATAACACCATTCATGTAGTGCTGCCTTTATTAGGAGGAATGGGTGACTGTGAGGGGCTGGAATTTCCCTCCACCTGCCTGTGGGAGGGAAAGCTTCAGAGGGAGCATTAGATTCCCATCTCACAGGCCTCCTCTCTTGCATCATCCTGTGGGCGGCTCCTGGGGTGAGGCCGTGGAGGCCCTGGCATGAATATGCCATTGAGAAGGGATAAGAGGAAGTAGCCACTGTAGCTGTGGGCACAGGTGGTATGTTAGTAAGTGTAGATGGGTATGGGGCACTGCTCTGGGGGAAAGGCAGCCTGTCATCTCTGTTGCTGTTGTTAGCTGCTTCCCTTTGCCCTTGTCTAAAAGCAGAGCCAAACCCTCTGCATTCTTTCCTCTCCACCTCCTCCTTTTGATTACATCTCACTTTTGGACTTGTAAAGATGTATAATGCCTTCAACAGATAGGCTTGTGATAATATGGAAAGTTGAATAAATAAAAGCTTGAGATTAGAAAGCTGAGTGGGGATTTGATTAGTGGTTTAAGTATAACAAGTGTTTTTCTTGCAACTCATAATAAACCAAAACTGCCTTGTAGCATTTCTTATGTTTTTTTTGTTAGTTAACTTTTTGTGTATAGTTGTTTGAACTTCCCATCCTAATTATGATACTGTTCAGGGCATGAAGTGAAGTGAAGTCGCTCAGTCATGTCTGACTCTTTGCGACCCCATGGACTGTAGCCTACCAGGCTCCTCCGTCCATGGGATTTTCTAGGCAAGAGTACTGGAGTGGGTTGCTATTTCCTTCTCCAGGAGATCTTCCCGACCCAGGGATTGAACCCGGGTCTGTAGGTTGTATCAAATGAGATGCATGTGATGTACCAATACTTGAAAAAACTGAACCACTTTGCAAATGTTGCTGGTGGTTATATTTCTTTGTTCTTCCAACAACTTACAGCACCTGCAATGGGTTTTTCCATCCGATTGTCCCACAGACATCTCAAAATTGATATGTCCAAATGGGGGCATCATTGTCCCCCTCCCTGCTCCCAGACCTACTTCACTTCCTGGTTCCCCCACTCAGCTGAATGTCTTCCTCACCCATCCAGGTGTCCAAGCCAAGAATCTGGCTTTATGCAGGTCTCCTCCCTCTCCTGCATCCTGCCCTGGCGACCAGTCTTTCAGCAAGTCCCATGGATTCTGTCTCCTGTGACTCTGCACCGCTCATCTCTTCCAGCTCCACTGCTAATATATGAGTTTAGAGCCTTATCTCTCACCAGAACGGCTGTGAGTGCTCTTTACTCCGACTTTGCTCATACTTCAAACTCCTACCTGAAAAAAAAACTTTCCAAAAGTGTAAAACTTCACATCGGGTGGTATGTTAGTAAGAGAAGATAGTGTGGGCAGTTTTTTTTTTTTGATCTTTATGTCGGGTGGTAAAAGAAAAATAAAAGCTCTGAAAAACCATCTGTACAGGTTTCTCAAAGGGTGCCTGTGCAGTTACACACAGTTCAGTTCAGTTCAGTTGCTCAGTCGTGTCCGACTCTTTGCGACCCCATGAATTGCAGCACTCCAGGCCTCCCTGTCCATCGCCAACTCCCGGAGTTCACTCAAACTCATGTGCATCGAGTCGGTGATGCCATCCAGCCATCTCATCCTCCGTCATCCCCTTCTCCTCCTGCCCCTAATCCCTCCCAACATCAGGGTCTTTTCCAGTGCGTCAACCCTTCGCATGAGGTGGCCAAAGTATTGGAGTTTCAGCTTCAGCATCAGTCCTTCTAATGAACACCTAGGACTGATCTCCTTTAGGATGGACTGGTT
This sequence comes from Moschus berezovskii, assembly GCF_049115385.1. Lineage (NCBI taxonomy): Eukaryota > Metazoa > Chordata > Mammalia > Artiodactyla > Moschidae > Moschus > Moschus berezovskii. The sequence goes on from NC_142463.1 coordinate 13,818,963, forward strand.
GGATCTCCTTGCAGTCCAAGGGACTCTCAGGAGTCTCCTCCAACACCACAGTTCAAAAGCATCACTTCTTCGGCGATCAGCTTTCTTCACAGTCCAACTCTCACATCATACATGACCACTGGAAAAACCATAGCCTTGAGTAGATGGACCTTTGTTGGCAAAGTAATGTCTCTGCCTTTTAATATGCTATCTAGGTTGGTCATAACTTCCTTCCAAGGAGTAAGTGGCTGCAATCACCATCTGCAGTGATTTTGGAGCCCAAAAAAATAAAGTCTGACACTGTTTCCATTGTTTCCCCATCTATTTCCCATGAAGTGATGGGACCAGATGCCATGATCTTAGTTTTCTGAATGTTGAGCTTTAAGCCAACCTTTTCACTCTCCTCTTTCACTTTCATCAAGAGGCTTTTGAGTTCCTCTTCACTTTCTGCCATAAGGGTGGTGTCATCTGCATATCTGAGGTTATTGATATTTCTCCTGGCAATCTTGATTCCAGCTTATGCTTCTTCCAGCCCAAGTTCTAGTGAAAAATGAGAAGCAGGAAGACCAAAGGCAGCAGTTCTAGTTCTCCATGGCAGACCAACTAAAGTCTGCTTTTCTGCACCGCTTTTTTCCCCCTGAGAGGATGCACTGTTCCTGGAGGTACTGCAGTATCAGATCGGAGCTAAGAGTGAATGGAGCAATCTCCTATTCCAACTCCCTGCTCCAAAAATCCATTTAATATATTGTCCTCGGATAGAGGGCGTATCAGATATTAAACTGTTAAGTGTGGGCAGTTTTAAGGGAGCTAATAAAGGCAGAAAATATTTGTTGCTGTTATTAGCTGCTTCCTCTTGTTTACATATTTGTCTAAAAGCAGAGCTGGAGTTCCTGCATGTTTTTGTTTATTAACTCTTGTATTCCTAGCACCCAGAAGAGTGTCTGGTGCATGCTGTTGTTTAGTCGGTAAGTTGTGTCCAATTCATTGCAACCCCATGGACCCCCCTGCCAGGCTCCTCTGTCCATGGGATTCTCCAGGCAAGAATACTGGAGTAGGTTGCCATTTTCTTTCTCCAGGGGATCTTCCTGACCCAGGGATTGAACCTGCATCTCCTGCATTGGCAGGCGGGTTCTTTACCATTGAGTAAGGTACTCAATCGGAGAAGGCAATGGCAGGCCACTCCAGTACTCTTGCCTAGAAAATCCCATGGATGGAGGAGCCTGGTAGGCTGCAGTCCGTGGGGTCGCTACGAGTCAGACATGACCGAGTGACTTCACTTTCACACATTGGAGAAGGAAATGGCAACCCACTCCAGTGTTCTTGCCTGGAGAATCCCAGGGACGGGGGAGCCTGGTGGGCTTCCGTCTATGGGGTCACACAGAGTCGGACACGACTGAAGTGACTTAGCAGCAGCAGCAGCAGCAGCAAGGTACTCAATAAGTATTTGTCAAATGAATGAACTGAGCTCACTCTTGTCTTGGAAGGAAATGAAATGAGGAATGGAAAAGTGTTAGTAACTTGCCCAAGGTCATGTAACTAACTCGTGCTAGAGCCAGATCTCACCAGGCGAGTGGTACTTTTTCTTTCTTTCTTTTTTTTTTAATGAAACCATGCCTAAACACAGTTCCTTTATGTGATTTGGTACAGATGCACTTTATCGGCTTAACTGTGTATCCCTGTGAGCAGGGTGGGGAGAGGAAACTAATACATATTAAAGCCTAACTGAATGCTAGGTGCTTTATCTCATTTAATCATCACAAGTAGCATCCTGTGACAGTCCAATGATACTGGTGGATATTACAGATGAGGAGGCCAAAGCTTGAGGAACCTAACTAAGTTCCCTGAGGGTCACATGCTGGTAAGCAACTGAACTAGGTTTTCGTACTCAGGCCTGATAAACTCCCCTGGGCAGGAGGCCCTCTTACCTTACATTTTGATTTTGTAGTCTGAGTTGCTTTAAAGCAACTTGAGATTTTCAAGTCAGACTGCTCTTGAAAATGGTCTGATTTGAATTGCTCAAATAGAGTTTGTTTATCATTGTTGCTCAGTCATTACGTTGTGTCTGACTCTCTGCGACCCCATGGACTGTAGCACACCAGGTTCCCCAGTCCTTCGCCATCTCCCAGAGTTTGCTCAGATTCACGTCCATTGAATTGGTGATTCTATTTACCCGTCTCATTCTCTGCCACCCCCTTTTCCTTTTGCCCTCCATCGTTCATAGCATCAGGGTCTTTTCCAGTGAATTAACTCTGTGCATCAAGTGGCCAAAGTCCTGGAGCTTCAGCGTCAGTCTTTCCATTGAATATTCAGGATTGTTTCAGTTCAGTTCAGTTCAGTTGCTCAGTCACACCCGACGCTTTGCAATCCCATGGACTGCAGCACGCCAGGCCTCCCTGTCCATAACCAACTCCCGGAGCTTGCTCAAACGCAATGTGCATCGAGACGGTGATGCCATCCACCCATCTCATCCTCTGTGTTCCCCTTCTCCTGCTTTCGATCTTTCCCAGCATCAGGGTCTTTTCCAGTGAGTCAGTTCTTCACATCAAGTGGCCAAAGTACTGGAGTTTCAACTTCAACATCAGTCCTTCCAACGAGTTTACCATAAGCCAACCCCATGGAATAGAGGGAGGGATCGTGGTGTCAGAGAGGGGCCTGTGGAGCTCTTGAGTCAAAGAAACAATCCCATGCTCTGGGTAATGCTGTCCCACCATTCAGCCACATCACACAGAGCTGAGTTTCAGACTTGTTTTCTAACCTGGGCACCCAGGACCACTGTAGAAGGGCTCAGGCCAGTGCAGAACTTCTGAGTGTGTTTGGTAGTGTTCATAAGCACCAAGAGCGCAAACAAAGACAATACCTGAAATGTAGGGCAGGTAGAGCAGGAGAGAGGCCTGCGCCTGATTGAAGCCAGCCGTTTCTGTGGTAAGTAGGCAGACCGTAATTACCTGTGTTGCTCAGAGACCTAAACTGAGAGTGGGGGTTGGGAGAGGTCACACCCATTATCTTTGGAGAAATGATGGGAGTAAATAATCCTTAGTTTCCAGTTTACTCCAGGAGCTTTCACTCACCTTTCAGAGTCACATGTGGATTTTGAGGTGGTACCTTGTCACCCCAGATCACCCAAGCATAAGGTTAACATTGTTCTTGTTAGAAATCCTCTTAGATTTCCCAGCCATTCATTTTGAACTTTGTATTAGCTTCCTCTCCATAGCTTTGTGTAGCCTGCCTTAGAAAAGAGAGTGGGGCCCAGGAGGGGAGAGGAAGGAGCAGGGAAGGTGGCAGAGAAACAAAGACTTAATTAGGAGGTTCCTCTGTCTTTTGGGAGTTACAGTCCTTTTCATTAGCTGATTGCTGAGCTGGGAATGGAGACCCAGGAGGAATAGGAAGAATTATTGTAATGGAAGCAGAATAGTTAGACACTCGGTGATCCAGGACTAGCAGCATCCATTGCACCTGGGAGCTAGTTAAATGCACAGTGTTAGGCTCCACCCCAGACCTGCTAAATCAGTTTTTATTTTAGAGAGATTCCCAGGTGATTCCATGCAAAGTTTGAACAGCACCAAGTTGGTAATAAACAAAGCAGTTCAGTGTAAGGGATTTTGGAGTCTGATAGATCTGGCATTGAGACCTGGTTTGGCCATTGAATAGCTGTGTGACCTTGGATGAATTCTTTAATCTGTGTCTCAGCTGCTTATCTTCATAATAAGGGAACTCTCTACTTCATTGGGCTGCTGGGGAGAGTAAATGGAATACTGATTCTTTCTGCAGTTGATGGTGTCTTAGATTTAATGAAATTTAGTAATGTCTGTAACATATCAAATACTGAGCCTGGTACAGAGTAAAAATAAATATTATTGCTAATAACTGAATTAGGCAAATTTATAGGAACAAAGAGCCTATTTCTCATTTCCCTCTCTCTCTGTCTCTCAATGAGTGCATTTGTCTGGAGTTTAATGAAACTACAGTCAGTATGTGTATCCTCTTTGATGTTTTACTTAGCATTATTTAATAATAGTTGGAGCGGAAGCAGTTAACAGATATAACATTATTAATATTCCAGGCGCAAAAGTTTATGTGCATCTTTATTCATTCAGCCCTTGGAGTGACCATGTGAGACAGGATCTCCGTTTTCAGAGGAGACCAGACAGAGAGGTAAAGTGACTTGCCCAAATCACACAGTTGGTAAATCGCAGAGCCAAGATTTGAACTGAGGTAGTCAGTTTCTGGGCTTCCCTGGTGGCTCAGAGGTTAAAGCGTCTGCCTCCAATGCGGGAGACCCGGGTTCGATCCCTGGGTTGGGAAGATCCCCTGGAGAAGGAAACGATAACCCACTCCAGTATTCTTGCCTGGAGAATCCCATGGATGGAGAAGCCTGGTAGGCTACAGTCCACGGGGTTGCAAAGAGTCGGACGTGACGGAACGAAACGGAGTCAGTTTCTAGCATCCGTGCTCTCTGTTTTCATGTATTGCTGTTGTCCTCCAATTTATGGGATGTAGTGGAAATCAGGCGACTTGGGTTGGGTACCTAATTCTGATACTAACTTATTTGTGACTCTGGTCAAGTCAATTTACTTCTTTGGGCCACTTTCCTTACGTAAAAATGGGAGAATTAGATGGGATTTATAAAGTCTCTTTATTAATTCACTCAATACACAGTGCTTGAAATTAATAAAAGATTGTTAATTGGTTCAAAAGTACTTGCTCAAGCAGGTTGGTTTAGTTAAAAACAAGGGGTTGGAATCTTGGCTCAGCCACTTTCTGGCTGTATGATGTTGGGAAACTTGCTTAACCTTTCTAAACATTGATTTCCTCACTAGTAATGGGGAGATAGTTCATACCATGCAGGGATTTACGAAATTTGAATAAGATAATGTGTGTTAACACCTGATATCCATGAGGCACACAGTGGATACCCAGTGTACAAGAGTTCTCTTTCCTTCCTTCTTTACATCCAGGGATGGTTAAGGAAGCAGATAGACTAGGCTCAAAAGGAGTAAGGATCTGTATTGGTCCTAGTGTCTTTTTCCCATAGTGATATTTTCATTATTGGGGGAAAAAAGTGTATATATAGCCAGGTCCTGTCATTTTTAAGTAACCCACCTTTGATTTTAAATTAAAATTTGCTTAAAAAATATGTAGTTTATGAGCAGTTATTCTTGTTTAGTCACTAAATCATGTCTGACTCTCTTGCGACCCCAGGGACTGTAACCCACCAGGCTCCTCTGTCCATGGTATTTCCCAGGCAAGAATACTGGAGTGAGTTGCCATTTCCTTCTCCAGAGGATCTTCCCCACCCAGGGATCTAACCCGTGTCTCCTGCATTGGCAGGTGGATTCTTTACCACTGAGCCACCAGGAAAGCCCCATTAAAGTAGGATAAATGCCAATTTAAAAAAGTGGTGTATTGCTTTCCTGGGGCTGCCATAGCTAAGTTCCACAAACTGAATGGCTTAATGCATTATTGACCAGAGAGGTATTAATACGTCCTTTGTTACCCAAACATTATTGGCCAGAGATGTTTCAGTATTCACAAATTGCTGACCACCGGCATTAGTTTTCTGCAAAAATTCCCCAGTCAATAATGCGTTAAACAACAAAAATTTATTGTCTTACAGTTCTGGAAGCTAGATATCTGAAATCAGGGTGTCAGCAGGATTGACTTCTTCTGAGGCCTGTGAGGGAGAATCTCTTCCCGGTCTTTTGCCCAGCTTCTGGTAGCCTCAGGCGTTCCTTGGCTTGCAGATGGCTTGTCTATGTGCTTTTACACTGTTAGTATGTGTCTGTCTTTCTGTAAGAAAACCAGTCTTATATTGGGTTAGAGTTCACCCTGAGGATCTCACCTTAACTTGTTCATTTGTAAAGCCTGTGTTTCCAAATAAAGTCACGTTCACAGGTGCTGTGAGTTAGGACTTAAACATCTTTTGGGGGACACAATTCAAACTGTAACAGTTTGTTTAGCTACTTCTAACCTGGAGAGAAGAGCATGTATGAAATTAACTTCTGCTTGTCTCTGAGAATTTATTACTAACATTTTTTTTAGACTTTATCAATGTGCATACATATATCTCCTCCCTCTTGGACCTCCCTCCATCCCACCTCACCTAATTCATCACAGAGCACTGAGCTGAGCTTCCTCTGCTTTATAGAAGGTTCCCACTAGCTATCTCTTTTATATGTGGTAACGTATATATGGAGAAGGCAATGGCAAGCCACTCCAGTACTCTTGCCTAGAAAATTCCATGGATGGAGGAGCCTGGTAGGCTGCAGTCCGTGGGGTCGCTAAGGGTTGGACACGACTGAGCGACTTCACTTTCACTTCTCACTTTCACACATTGGAGAAGGAAATGGCAACCCACTCCAGTGTTCTTGCCTGGAGAATCCCAGGGACGGGGGAGCCTGGTGGGCTTCCGTCTATGGGGTCACACAGAGTCGGACACGACTGAAGTGACGCAGCAGCAGCAGCAGCGTATATATACATCAATTTGAAAGACTGTTTCAGTCACATGACCATGCAGAGTTGATGTTCGTCTGCAGGTACTGGAATGGGTTCTGACTGAGTAGTCCCCCATGCTGCTTGGTTACTGCCCATCTTTGTGCCAGATAATGGTTTGAAATCCTTCTTTACCTTTCAAAATCAATAGGAAGTTTTCATGCTAGCAGAACAGTGGTTTTCATCCTTAAAAGTTTGCTGCCCAGCTTCTCAGGGCCACCTGCTCCCTGTAGCTCCCAGCCGCTTCCTCCATCTTGAAAGTCAGCCATGTTGAGTCTTTCACTGTCCTCCCGCCATCTTCCCTCTCTTCACTACGATTCTTTTGGTGGGGACACAGGAAGAACCAGGGTCACCCCCTGTCCTGCTAATCCTACACCTTGCTTTTGGCATCATTTAGGAATGAGAGGGGAAATGGTTTGGTACATAGCATTGTAGGATATGTCTTTTTTTTTTAATGAACTGAATGGATTAATAATAATAGCTCCCATTAGTTGAATTTTTACTGTGTGCCAGGGACTGTGTTAAGCACTTTATATACACTAGCCCATTTAATTCTCATAAACCCTCATAAAATAGATACCATTATTATCATCATTTTATAGACGAGAAAGGGTAGGCACTTGTAGCTCAGTTGGTAAAGAATCTGCCTGCAATGCAGGAGACCCAGGTTTGATTCCTGGGTTGGGAAGATCCCCTGGAGAGGGAAAGGGCAACCCATTTCAGTATTCTTTCCTGGAAAATCCCATGGACAGAGGAGCCTGGCAGGCTACAATCCATGGAGTCGCAGGAGTTGGACACAGCATACAGACTAAACCACCACCACAGAGGAGGAAAATGAAATTCAAGCCAGTGAAATAACTTGCCCAAGGTCACATCTAGAAATATAACTCTGTGGGACAACAGAACTCCTGCTCTTAACCACCGTATTATACTTTCCCTTCATTTCCTTGAATAGAACTGCTTGGCGTGAGTCTCCTTTTTTCTAAAAACTCCTAGTTCTGAAAGTACAGTGACTGAAGGGTAAGGGAAGTGACCTTTGTATGCCTTTTTGAGAGTTCTTGCTGTCTGTGAGTGGGAAAGGGAGTGTGACTTGTGACTTCAGTTGGCACTTCTTACCTAGTGGTTTCAGTCTTGCCCAGGGGCCCTAGTCAGGTGTGGGACATTGTGAGTTACTTTAAAGCAAAAAATACTGTCCTAGAACTGAAGAGGAAAAACACACAGCCTTCTTATGCTTATCTAACTCTCATTATGATTACAAAGTTATACAAGCTTATTGTAAGTTTAAGCAGTACAAATTAAAAGGTAAAAGTTTTCAAGTCTTTCTCTAGTCTCACTGGTCAGGGTAAATGGTCTTTTAAGTTTAGTTTGTATTCTTTCTGCTTTTTCCTTGCCAGGTTTACTGTTTTGTTTTGTTTTTAATTGAAGGATAGTTGATTTATAGTGTTGTGTTAGTTTCTGGTATACAAAAAAGTGATTTAGTTTTATATATATATATACACACACACACAAACATATATATTCTTTTTTATATTGTTTTCCATTATTGTTTTCCATTATGGTCTGTTGTAGAATATTGAATATAGTTCCCTGTGCTATAGAATAGGACCTTGTTGTTTACCTGTTTTATGTTTATATATCACTTTCCTGCATTGGAGAAGGAAATGGCAGCCCACTCCAGTGTTCTTGCCTGGAGAATCCCAGGGATGGGGGAGCCTGGTGGGCTGCAGTCTATGGGGTCGCACAGAGTCGGACACGACTGAAGTGACTTAGCAGCAGCAGCATCATGTCCAGTCTTCCATTGGGATAATTTTCCTTCTGCTTGAAAAAGTCCCTGTACTGATACTCTGTAGTGTGGCCTGCTGGGTAATACGGCCTCTTTGTATTTGCCTCTTATTTATTTTTGTTGCCATCTGTCTGGCTTACTTTGGGGCTTTCATTTGGTATTTAGGACTTGTGCCTCTGCTAGAGCCATCCACTTTTCAATCAGGTCTGTCCCCACCTCTTGAAATCCTACTTGAGAGCTTAGCTTGAGTCCTCCCTTTTCCCAGTGCTCTTGTGCCATTCATACTGACCTGTGCTAACTCATTCGACTCCTGAACTCATAGCATTAATTTATATCACTCATTGGCCAGTTGACCATGTCATGCTGTATGTCATCACTTGTATTTTATCATTTGGTATTTAGCTTCCCATAGATTTGTCCAATTAGATTGTGCTTCTGGAGCTCACAGATTATGATTTATTCTTCCTCCTATCTGTCATTTTGTCTGGCTCAGTGCCTGCATTCAGCAGGTATTCACCAAATGTCAGTGTGATTGGATTTTCTTAGTACTTCACACTCTGTTAAAGATCAGGTGCTCAAAGCCGGAACCCTGGGGAGCATTCAACTGATGACATCATCTTGGCTGCCTGTCACGAGGGGCGTGTGCTACTGAGGAGTGTCAGCAGATGAAACACTCGCGCAACAGGTTATGCTTCCTCCTCTAATGAATGGGATTCAGACTCTAGGTTGGGGAAAAGATAGTCAGTGTAGGAGGAGGGCTGATAAGGGGATGGAAGGGAGGTTGCTACATTGTTAGATATGAGGGTATGACTTTATTAAACACATAGCTAGAAGGATGGCGTAATGCAGAGAGAAACTCCTTGGAACCAGGAGGTGGATCAGGTAAACCAGCTTCTCTGGTACAAACCAGTTATTAATTGCCATTCATTTTCTTTGCCATAAACCTGTACCATGCAGCTACTTGCTTTCTCATTAGAATGAGTCTGGGGAAAAGGCTTAGTTTAGAATTAGGAAATCCAAGGGAGGTGCAGGATAGCCAGAGTGGTCCAAGGGGTGGGGATGTGCCTTTCATTTGTTTTCCCAGCCGTAGACCTGAGGGGTTGCCCGGATCTGCTTGAGTCTGCTTGTAGGGATTTCTACTAGAGTAGTAGGAAATATTTTATTTCTACCCCTACTACTTCCTTTTTTGTCCATCTTTCTTTCTTCCTTCCTTCCTTCACAGATACCTTCCTATCACACACACACTAGATTGGTCATCAGGCTCATCTCTAAGGCCCACATATGCAGTGGACACTGCTGCTAGGTGCCCAGGCCTCAGATGTAATCCGTCTAGCTTCCACTCCTCTGCCCTCCCCAAAGGATAGGAAGGTAGAGAAAAGGAAATAGAGTATGATAGTTTAAACCCTTCTGTGGTGCAGAAGGCAGAATGTTTTGATTGCTTGATTTAGGCGCCTTGGGGTCTCCTAATCAGAGAATCTATTGTTTTGCTGATAGAAGAACCTCACTTCATTCTTCTTTCTGTGAGTAATGTGGACCTAGAAAAAGTCTTGTGCTGAGGGTTTGGTACCTGCCCCTGAGAGTACCAGGGAAAAGGTCACTCTCGGACTTGATTTTATTTCCATCAGTGGTTTGTCATTATCAGAAGATGAAAGTTAATGGTGCTTTGAACAGAGTATAGAGTGTAAAAGAGTATAAATATAGCTAAGACCCTAATACATTTAAAATGATGGGGCTTTGGTTTTAAAAACACATTTTTAAAGTACTTTGTTTTAGGCTAGATGTCTCGCTACGTTTTGTGGAATGATTTAGCTGCAGACTAATCTGGAGGGAATAACAATACTAAATGACTCTTTTTTTAGAGTATAATTGCTTTACAATGTTGTGTCAGTTTCTGCTGTACAACAGAATGAATCAGCTTTATGTATACATATATCCCCTCTAAACAACTTTTAAATCATCAGACATTGTGATGTTACTGAGACTGTTTTGGTGGGGAGAGTTTTTGTCCACAGGAATAACGTGGGTTTCCTTTCTGTCCCTTCAGATAAAACCTCCTGCGTGTCCCGTTCTCTGGCTGTGGGAGTGATGGTCAGTGGGGAAAAGTTAGTACACTCATTCCATCGTTCAGGTAGTTTCCTGGGTGCGCTCCTGCAGGGCTTCCTCTGAGAGCTGACTCAAGCGTTCCCTCCCATTGTGGTAGTGTTCTTGTTCTTACATGCCGTACCAGTTTACAGCCTTGGCGTTTGGGGCAGCATCATTTGGAGGTGTCAAGTCGGGAATCAGGAAAGTAAAAATATTTTCAGAGGTTCCTTGAGAGAAAGGTTCCTTTCACTGGACACACCGGTTCTCCCTAGATGCTATGGCTTGAGAACTGAAGCATCCTAAGCATATATTCTTCCTTTTTGATGTCACTGATTCCTCTGAGTAACAGTCACATGTTTGTCTTTCTGTGTCCCACGAGACTCTGCATCCTGAGAACTGAGACAGCATCTCATCCATCTTTTTGTCCCCGAGGTTTAGCACAGCGCCGAGCTCGAAGTCGGTGTTTATAAATGTATGTTAAGTTGAATAATGGAGGGAAGGTTTAAATGCACTGGATGCCAGCAGACATGCCTGGCATATTGAGTTGGGAGACATTAGTGGAAAATGGAGATAGAGAAATAAAGGAGTTTTTGTGGATAGGATACAGGGAATTTTCGTTGCCTAAGAATTACTTGAGAAACAGTGTTTTGCAGTCTTCCTTCATGTGAGAAAGCATTTAAAAGTTGAATGTTAGTTCCATCTGACTAGCTAATGACCTTGGATAAGGCTTCTAATCACTGACCTTCTTTGTGGCAGGGACTAAAGATACATGCTTGTCCCTCTCAAATGGAAAAGGGGGTGGTCAGGATTAGATTGTGGGTGGGAAAGAAGGCATTGAGACCCTCCTAACCAGCATTGTGGAAACATAAAACTGTTATTATAATGGTTGCTGTTGGCAAACAAGAAGTCTCAGCCTCTTCTCTGGTTTGTGTCCCACACCCAGCCACAACCTCAGATTGGGTGGATGCAGGCTTTAAATATTGGGGTCACCTGTGCCTAAAATGTCCCTTGTGGTTTCTCTGAGTATTGTGCAAACATTCCTTTTTGGCTCTTTCCTACGTGAGGAAAAAGTAGGAAGTTTGTGGAGTTGTGCTTTTGGTGGGCTTTAGGGCAGTGGTCCCTAGCCTTTTTGGCACCAGGTACCAATTTTGTGGAAGACAGTTTTTCCACATAACCAGGGGTGGGGGTATAGTTTTGGGATAATTCAAGTATGTTACATTTATTGTGTGCTTTATTTCTAATCTTATGCCACTGCTGATCTGACAGGTCTGAGTCCCAGAGGTTGGGGACCCCTGCATTAGGGCATGAAGGGCTTTCATTTTTTCCCTTTTATCTGGTAACTATTTAAACTAGTAAAGAACTGTAAGCAAACAGCCCTGGCTTCGAAGTTCTTCCCTCAGTAGTGACTGAAGCCTGAGAGGAACTCGGCTTTCATAACTCCCTGCGTTGAAGAAGGGGACAGTCATTTCCCTGACATGGCTGGGATTCTGGTCAGCCTATTTCCTGTCTCTATAGGGATGTGATTCCTCCCCCTTCCTTCGGGAAGAAATGGATATTTTTTCATTTCCTGTTCGATAGCATATTTTCTGAGTACCAGGAGACACTTGCTGGCTATAAATCAGTCGGGGCTTGGGGAAGGAAGCTGCTTTTGTTTTCAGCAGAACAGCTTCCATTTGAAAGATAGACATGTACAGGAACCCTAGCTTCCTTGTGCCCCTGGGAGAGACACAGGACCAGGAGAGATTGTTTTGAATCCTTTCCTGGGCTGTGTCTGCTTGACTTGTGGTAGTACAGCCCCTTCGCCCACTGAAGGCGAGAAAAGCTTGGTTCCTCATGGGGCCTGTATGCTGTGATCCACTCTGGCCACGTCCTCTGGTCAGCCCTTTTGGTGCCTAAACACTGCCAGGGAGCAACTGTTAGTCCCTGGTGGAAGTGACACCATTCTTGGAATGGAACCTGGCAGGATGCCCCCCTGAGCTCTGATGGAGTGACACAGGCTGGGACTGCAATCAGGCTGTCCAGATTTCCTGCCCTTACAAACAAGCCCCGCAGCTTCCTCTTGGGTGGCGCGGGGGCTCACTGTCAATGAGCAGTGCCACCTGTGGGCCCGCACAGCAGTTTCTGAACCTGCCTGTGCAGACCGGCCTGCTCCTCATGGGTCTGGGAGCGAGAGCAGAAGACAGAAAAGGGAGGAGTGGGAAGGAAGTCGTGAGCCCCTTCACTTCTTGAGGAGTTTTACTTAGTGTTTGGGGCAACCTGGAGTTTAATTTTGTGACACACTAACTTTTGTGGTTTTTTTTTTTTTCCTTGACCTTGGAGACGTCCTTAAAAAGTTCTTACAGAATAGAACATTGATTGATGGGTTATGGAATGTCATTTTGAGTTTTGTGTGTAACACAGCTTTTCCTAGTTTGTCAGGGTTTACTTGACTAGGTAATTGGTGTGTTTCAGGTTCTTGAAGGCCATCAGGGGAAGAACAGCCTTAGAAGTGGGATTAGTGTCCCTGCCTTGACTGTGAACAGTGAATTCTTCCTTTACCTCTGTCCCTTCTCCTTGTTCCAGGGGCTATTGGTTTGTGGCTATTTTATAGTATCAGATAAATCTCCCCTCTAGGGTGGAGAACAGCATTTTACAGTGGAAAGGGTGTAAAGGTTGGAATCCTGGTTCTGGTACTAACAAGCTCTGTGACCTTGGCCAGTCACTTAACTGATATGTGTGATTTTTTTTAAGTCCTCATTTGCAGAATGTTAGTGATAATAACTATCTTGTACTGTTTCTGTAAAGGTTAAAAGAATTAATATATAAAAAGTATGCTGCTTGATGCATAGTGGATATGTAATTGTATCTTTTTATTAATAAGTGTTGTAAAATGTGATTTTTAATTGGTAAAATGTGCATAAAATTTACCATTTTAACCATTTTATGTGTACAGTTCAGTGGCATTAAATACAGTCACACCGCTGTGTTATCATTCAGTTCAGTTCAGTCGCTCAGTCGTGTCCGACTCTCCGCGACCCCATGAATCACAGCACGCCAGGCCTCCCTGTCCATCACCAACTCCCGGAGTTCACTCAAACTCATGTCCACAGAGTTGGTCCCACTGTCCATCTCCAGAACTTCTCAAACTTATATTTCATACCCATTAAACAATAATTCCCATTCTCCCCTCCCCCAGCTCCTGGCAACTACCATTCTGTTTTCTGTCTCTGTTAAGTTTGACTATTCTGGGTACTTCATGTAAGTTGACTCCTACAAGATCTACACTTTTGCAATTGACTTGTTTTACTTAGTATAGTGTCTTTAAAGTTTATCCATATTGTAGTATGTGTCTTAATTTTATTCCTTTTTAAGGCTGAATAGTATTTCTTTGTATGGATGTGAGAGTTGGACTGTGAAGAAAGCTGATCGCCGAAGAATTGATGCTTTTGAACTGTGGTGCTGGAGAAGACTCTTGAGTGTCCCTTGGACTGCAAGGAGATCCAACCAGTCCATTCTAAAGGAGATCAATCCTGGGTTTTCATTGGAAGGACTGATGCTAAAGCTGAAACTCCAATACTTTGGCCACCTCGTGCGACGAGTTGACTCACTGGAAAAGACTCTGATGCTGGGAGGGATTGAGGGTAGGAGGAGACGGGGACGACGGAGAATGAGATGGCTGGATGGCATCACCGATTCTGTGGACATGAGTTTGAGTGAACTCCGGGAGTTGGTGATGGACAGGGAGGCCTGGCGTGCTGTGATTCATGGGGTTGCAAAGAGTCGGACACGACTGAGCGACTGAACTGACTGAACTGACTGTTTTTTTGTATGTACCACATTTTGTTTATTCATTCGTCCATTGATGGACAGTTAGGTTGCTAAAATGTGATTATTTTCAGCAGCAGTGTTGTTGGATTGATTCCTTATCTAGAGCTCTCAAAGCTGGGAGGAAGAGGATGAAATGAGAGACGAGACCATTGTGTGTTGACTTCATCTCTCTGGGTTTTGGCTGCAGGACTTGTTTTGATAGGAGTCTGACAAATGATGGAACCCATTATGATGGGAGTCCATATAGAGGGTCCAGGCCTGGCAGAACTCTAGTGGGGAAAAGGGTTGCTTCTTAGCCTAAGCAAGGATTAGACTCTTCTCCAGGGATGGACTGCTTAACAGTAGCTGTAGCTTATCAACCTTGGCTTTCCTTCCACCCTCTTCTGCTGTTACTGTGAATGGAACTCTTGCTGTTGTGATCTATCTAGACTCTTAGTTTGTTTTACACAGGTCAGGGCCTGAGGGGGAATTGTTGTACAGCCGTACAGTGAATAGCCAGTTGTGTGCCAGCCTGGCTTGTAGGATTTGTAGGCTATATACACACATGTGTGTGTACATATATATGTGTGTTCATTATGTACATATATATGTGTGTTCGTATATGCATATGTACGCATATATCCTATCATTGGCAGTTGACACAGTATAGAAGCTGTGTGCTCTCCTCTGGATGGAAGAGGTCTCCAAGGGGATTAAAGCACTAAGAACCTTAGCAGGATGGTCTTGACAGCTTAGATAGGTTCTTGCAGTTTCTTCCAAAATTCTGCAGAGAGTACACTGCAGCTCTGACTTGTTTGTCCCATCTTCAGGCCTGAGTTAGACCTGGAAAAGCCCACATGCTTGGGCTTCTGCATCCTGCGCTTATGCTGGACATGGAAGTGGAGACTGAGAAGGAGAGGCAGCCACTCTAAACTCCTGGATCCCTCTGTGTGGACTCTCCTGTTTGTCTGAAGGGGCTAAAGGGTGGTTTGTACTGATTTCCCCCGAGTCCCCTCTGTGCTTAAGGGGACTGCAGTGTCATTGGGGGTTTTTCGCCCCATTGTGTTAAGGATACAGGGACACACCCCCTCAGTTCACTCCTCCACCCGCATGGTCTCCCTACGTATTTCCTGTTCCATACCTTCATTGTCTATCTTCTAGTTATCTTTGTGAAGCTATTCAGGATGATTTTATGTCGTCAGTACAATGTGAGTGAGTGAATTCCATGTTAAGTTAGTGAGATCACATTTAGTATTCCGTTCTAGTTGTGTAAGTCCATAGGATGAAAGAATTATGTTCGTTCTCTGTGAAGGCTGCTACAGGAAAGGATCTAAAAAGAAATCTGAAAAAAGCTATTTTAGAAAAACATAGATTAAATGTGAACGACAGTAGGGGGCACTTGTATGACAGTGGAGGAGAGACGAGCACAAGAGTGTCCAGTTTGATTTTTGATAATTTGTTCTTTGGAAAGCTAATATTTTTTCCTTAGCCAATTTTCTTTGTGTAAAACTGACAGTTGAATTTTAGAGATAGAGATATTTGGCATGACAACAAGTTATAGTCACCCCTTGTCAACTAAAAATGGACTTTCTTCAAAGTTTGTTAAATTTATTTTCTTTCAGTTATTCTTGACAAGCAAGAGTTACTAGATTAAAATTACATTATTTCATTCAACCATAACAACATATAAAGCTTTAAAAATTTCTCTGAAACAGTCTATTGGAAACCTCAATTTCTGTATCAACAAATTTGTGCTACTCTTGATTATATGCTTACCTTCTTGCACAAAAATAATGGGTGAAAACAAAACACCAAAACAAACGTACTGCATATTGTGTTTAAATAGAGGTACCAAAAAACATGTGGAGCATGGTTAAGAGAGTTGACCCTTTCCTCTGCATCTTGCAGCCAGTGTTAGGTGAGCAAAGGTTGGTCTCAGGTGAGCAGTGATGCTCCGGAAGGCCCAGTCTCTGAGAGCTTTCTCTCTGCTGGACTCCCGAGCAGCAGCTCTGATGAGGAGTAAAGTATCGTTTTCCAGGTGGCCCCTGCACAGACTGCATGTCTGTGGTTATTCCGTTTTCCATATATACGGTATAGCTGGCTCTTAACCGCTGAAAATGAAGCAGAAGGCATGCTGAATACTTCAGACTCACAGGTGTTAATAAATCCTGACACTAATTTTAACCCACTGTTTCATCATTTACTAGTTGAAGTACCAAAAATGCTTATGGGGGAAAAGTGAACAGATATTTCCCCCCCATTTGCCCTTTACCTGCCTTTTTAATGTCATCTCCCATTATTCTTTAGGGCTTCCCAGGTGATTTAGTGGTAAAGAATCCTCCTGCTAAGCAGGAGACACGGATTTGGTCCCTGGATTGGGAATATCCCCTGGAGAAGGAAATGGCAACCCACTACACTATTCTTGTCTGGAGAATCCCATGGACAGAGGAGCCTAGTGGGCTACAGTCCACGGGGTCGCAAAGGGTTGGACATGACTTTGCGACTAAACAAAAACAACAACCACCCCATTCATTATTCTTTACAGCTGGAGTGAACTAGTCCCCCTTCCCACTGCCCCCCTTATTTGCCCTGTATTCTCATGTGTTTGCTTATGCTCTTTCCTCTACTTGGATTTTCCTTTAATTTCTACCTCATACTTATCCTTTCACGTCCGTCTCATGTGTTATTTTTTTGGGTGCAGCATTTCCTGGTCTCTTCAGTTACATGTCAAATCATCTTTCTAAACTTACATGATATTACTGAAAGAAATTCATTTAAAAGTAATAGTAATACTTGTTCAGTCGCCAAGTTGTGGCTGACTTTTCGTGACCCCGTGGACTGCAGTGCGCCAGGCTCCTCTGACTTACCATCTCTCAGAGTTTGCCCAAGTTACAGAATGCTTGCACATGTATCACCTCCTTTGTGCCTTACAGGTTATCATTCTGCTTGATAGCCTAAGGCTCAAGGAGGTAAAGTGACTTGCCTTAGGACGTACACAGCTGGAACCAAGTCTAAATCTTGTGACCTCAAACCCAGTGTCCTTTTTGTGACCTCAAACCCAGTGTTCTTTCCATTGAAGAATGCTGTCTTCTGATTCTTATCACTCGCTGCTATGTGTTGCAGTTTTTCGTGTAAACGTCATGTCTGAGGCATGCTTTGTCCTTAAAGGAAGGGTTAATGCCTTGTTCTTTGTGGCCCTTGTATCCCATAGCACAGAGTACTGCAGTTAATAAGGCATTGACAGACATTTGAAAGGCTGATGATGAGTTGGGAGATGTTGATGGATGCATGTCCATGGCGCAGTGCCTGGTACATATGTGTGTTAGTTGCTCAGTCGTATCTGACTCTTTGCCACCCCCATGGGGTGTAGCCTGCCAGGCTCCTCCATCCATGGGGTTTTTCCATGTAAGAATACTGGAGTGGGTTGCCATTTCCTTCTCCAGGGGACCTTCCTGACCCAGGGATGGAACCTGGGTCTCCTGCATTGCAGGCAGACTCTTTACCATCTGAGCCACCAGGGAAGCCTGGTACATAGATGCCTAACAAATGTTTGTTGAATTTAATTGTAAAATGGATCAAGAACTACAGTTAATAAGAGCTTATATGGCACTTATCAAGGGCCACACACGTTATAAATGCTTTGCATGATACCAAGTCATTTAATCCTCACAACTAAATAATGTGGGTACTGTTATTCCCATTTTCCATTTGATGAAACTGAGCAACAGGAAGGCTAAGTGACATGCCCAGGGTCACACAGGTGGTCAGCAGCAGAGCTGGGCTTTACACTCACAAGCAGTTGGCCCTAGGATCCGCATGTACTCTTAACCATCAGGCCACAATCAGTTGTTTAGGATATTTTTACACTTAAGTTCCTCCTGGACTCCTTTCTGTCTCGGGTGTGGCTCAAATAAAGAAAAGCAGAAGCAGCACAACTTGTGAACTGAGCAGTGGTTCTCAAACTTGAGCCACCATCAGAATCACCCACCCAGAAGGCTTGTTAAGACATGGATGGTTGGGCCCCACCCCCAGCTTCTGATTCAGTATGTCTGGGGTTTGGTTTGAGAATTTGTATTTCTAACATGTTCCCAGGAGTTGCTGCTGTTCTGAGACCACTTATGTAGAGTATAGGGGTTGAGAGCACCGACTCTGAGGTTAAGCAACCAGGGTGTGAATCTCAGCTCTACTGTTTACCGTGACCTTGAGCAAGTTCCTAAACCTTTCTGAATTTCAGTGCTCATCTGTGAAGTGTCTGTGCTGACAGCACCTACATCATAGAATTCCCCTGGAGACCGAATACATGTAAAGTGCTTAGAATGGTGCTTGAAAAAGAAATGTGAAACTTGCTCAGTTGTGTCTGACTCTTTGTGACCCCATGGACTGTAGTTCATGGAATTCTTCAGGCGGAATACTGGAGTGAATACTGGAGTGAAGCCTGTCCCTTCTCCAGTGGATCTTCCTGACCCAGGAATTGAACTGGGATCTCCTGCATTGCAGGCAGATTCTTTACCAACTAAGCTATCAGAATGGTGCTTGGCTCATGATAAACATGCAGTGTTAGCTCAATAGTGGTGATAAAACATGGTTCCTGCCTCTGTAGAGTTTGCAGTCTAGTTCCATAGAGACTTGAACCTCATACTTGAAAAGGTGATGTGAAATTAGGTATTAGTTCATGGGGTTCTGACTCTAAAGTACCTTAGAAGTGAAGTGTGTGTGTGTGTTGTAGGGCAGGAGAAGCGGTGAGGGATCAGGAGGAGGAAAGGTGCATGGGACCTTTGGAAATAATGGAAAATTGCATCGTCAGAATTTAGAAAAGTTGGGGTGGTCAATGGTTTTGGTTTTACAGCCGAAGAATTGGAGATGGGGAGGTGGTTGGAGAGAGATACAGAGAAAGAGAGATGGAGAGAGAGATGCTTTCACCCCATGTGCCAAAGAGACGACGAGCTCCCTTTCCCATTTCCCCCGGAGCTGGTAGCTGGTCTGAAGGGGAAGTTGCTGGCAGTTTGCTGTTTGTTCTTCTGAAACTGGGCTCTACAACCTTTATCCTCCACAGCTGATTCACATACTTTTGATTCTTGCTGAGAAAGGCAGTTGTTAGATTTGGAAGTTTTCAGATTCCAGAGCCAGCTGGACAGCTGACCCTCTGGTAACTATTTCCCAAACTTGCCAGCCCTCTGTCGCCTCATCTCCCTGGGCCCCGTCTTTTTTACTTTGAAGCAATAGCCTATATTTAGTGAATTAGTCAGTGAGTGGTTGGAGGAGGATTGAGGGGGAGTCTCTTCCACCTTTGCGTTCTGGGTGGATGGAGTATTTGGGCCTAGGAACAGGATGTATCCTGCTTAGAGATGTTAACCCCTTCTTTGTCAGGCATGCTCAGGTGACAGCTTCCAGTGCTGAGAACGTGCCTCTAGCTCATGGGTAAGGAAGGAGCCGTGTTTATTTTTGGGTGTCCTGAAGAAAATATTTGGGAGAAGGAGTGGGGAGAAGCTCAGACAGCTCCATTTATGGTTGAGCAATGCTTGGTATTCTGCAGAGGGCCCATGTGGGCAGTGGGGAAGTGTTCAGCATTCCCATGGTCCACCTCTTGCTCTTTCCATTCAGAGATGATCAGGGACACCTCATGAGCCACCAGAGTGGGTCAAGGATTCCTTGGCGTGACAGGAGCCTCACCCTCACATCCTGGGCGTCTTCTGCCCCACCAGCCTGCTGAATCACCACCTAGGAGTGGCAGTAGCCAGGTTGGCACCTGGAGCACTCTTGGCGCAGCGCACTGTTGACTGGTCCTGGTCTCCTAGACACGGCTTGGGCCTCTCCAGGCCTGTCGGAGTGAGAGGCTGGGTCTTAGCTCCCCCTCCGGCTTGTTCCATGAGGCAGTGACCTACTTTTCAGAGACAATTAAGTGTTTGTGAGCAGAAGAAGGCGGTGACCCGAGTGAAGGTGAACGAGAGCTGCATTAAACAAACACCATTGGGAATTAGCTTTTTTTTGGCCTCACATAGCAGGGACCCACCTCGGTCCAAATGGAATGGCTGACCGTGCTGATGCAGGGGGCCGGATTCCAGATGCTTCTCCAGAGAGCCAACCAACCCTGAATTCTTATTTCTTCTACCCGTGTACTTTAATATAAGAAATTGCCTCTTCTAGTCTTTGTACCCTTTGTCTTTGGGGTGATAGGGGCAGGCTCGGAAAGAAATTGGGGCCCTTAGAGTGAGTCAGCGCTCTAAGCCAGCGGTCCCTTCTGGTGGCAATGTTCGGTTTCATTTGTAGCCCCTCTGAGAGGATCTGCATCTCTCTCTTTTTGTACAGGATGGGATAATAAGCTGGATGGGAGCCCAGATCTTTAGGGAATGAGTGAGTAGCTTGTTTAGGTTTTCCTGTCCTTGTGGGAAGACAGGGTGTAGATTCAATTTTTGCAGTGAAAGGAAGTGAACTCGCTTTTCTCTTTCCTGGATGTCACTTACCTTATTAGCAGACCCCAACTTCTGCTTCCTTGTTGAAAGTGATTCTTATGCTCTAGTTGTCACCCTTAGCTGTTGTAAGTTAGCATTGGGGGAGGATCCAGGGCCCTAAGATGAGAATGACAGTGACTCTTGTCCCACACCAGCTGGCTCCAGGATCCTGAGGGAATTGATTAACTTGCAAGTAGGCAGTTTCTTAAACTTTTATTTTCAGTGACTCCACACATGACAACTCCCCAAATCTCCCTGTTAATAAAAAGAAGAGTTACTGATATTCTACCTATAGATCAAGATCAAATCTTAAAGTCCAGGAAGGAAGACACTAAGAGAACTCAACCTTACCATTCTCTCACTGGAATTCCTTCTGACAGTCTTTGAAGTGCTGGCCCCATTTGAAGAACTAGTTTACGTATCGGAGCAGGGCTTGGAAGGCAGCATGGCATGAATATTGGTCTTGGTTGATGGCTGAACTTCTTGGGGAAGAGTATTTGGGGTAACCTGAAGTTGCTCCCCTCCTCCTAGGAATCCCAGAGTCTGGTTACAACCTGCTTTATTCTGTTTCTCCCATCCCTTTATGCCCAGGAAACCTGGTCTCTGCTTATTTCCCAGCCTCTCGGCCCCTGGGTGGTGTCCTTGCCCTGCCTTCCTGTCCTGCGCGGCCGCGCTTGCCCTGGTGCGCTCAGGTCTCTTTCTTTCTGCCAGTTTCCTGTCCTTTCCCCCAGCCGGACCCATGTTCACTTGCCCAGGCGGCTGCTGAGTTCTGCTGCATACAGCATTGTGCTAATGGGCTCTGTCACAGGTTTATGAGCTCCAGCCACAGCTTGACCCTCCACCCTGTCCTGAAATCTCTGTTCCCTCCTGGGTGACTCCCATTCCTTTTCCTTGCAGCAGCTCTTTCAGGCTTTCGCCACTCTCCTCCAGCTTGCTGCTCCACCCCACCTTGTAAACTTTCAGCAAGCCATTTAGCCTTTTACTTTCCGTAGGTCTGCCTCTCAGCTTATCTGTCTCTTCCTCACCTCATCCCTCCTTTTTTCAGAGGCAGCCTCTGGGCATGTGCATAGTTTGTATTCTAAGTCTCTCCCCTCCTAGTGACTCATAAGTATGTTCAAATTGTCTTCATCCTAAGGAAAGGAAAAATTTTAAGCTTCTTCCAACAAACTTATTCCATCTAACTCTGCTTTTTATTTTTTAACTACTAAACCTCTTTAATAGTCTTTCTTACATTCCTCTAGTCATCTTGACCCACCATGACATGGCTCTTGTGCCCACCAGTCCAGCAGAAGTTGCTCCCGCTTATGATGACCTACTTGCAGACTTAGTATTTCTTTTCAATTCTCACGTTTGACCTTGTTACAGCTTTTGACACTGTATTTGGGCCTCTCTTTCCCCTTCATTGTGTGCTTTCCCTGGATGAGTTTACCTACTCTGGTGATTTCATTTAACAACATTGTCTACCTGTTCAGTGATGACTCTCAAATCCAAATCTCTGAATATGAACTTTCCCTCGAGGTCCACACTTGTCTTATCAAATGACTACTGCCCTCTTCCACTTTGGAGTCTACAGAAGTTCTAATATAACGTATCCAAAACCACACTTATCCTCATCCCTGTTTTTTCTCTTCCTAGACCTGCTTCTCTTCCTGTATGTGCTGTCCGATTCTTTGTGACCCCATGGACTGTAGCCCGTCAGGCTCCTCTGTCCGTGGAGATTCTCCAGGCAAGAATACTGGAGTGGGTTGCCATGCCCTCTTCCAGGGGATCTTCCCAACCCAGGGATTGAACCCAAGTCTCAAGCACTGTCGGATTCTTTACTGTCTGAGCCGCCAGGGAAGCCCTCTCCCGTGTGCCCCATCTCAGACACCATAGCACTTTCTGCCTGTATGCCATATGCTACCTGTATCCCAGTAGCACTCCCTGCCTGTACCGATATGGGAAATTCAGGTTTGTTTGGTTTTTGTCTTCCTTTGTTTTCCACCTCTGATTGGACACTAAGTACCGTTTGTCTCAACTCATGTTGAGTTCTAGCGCAACAGGCATCCTTTCCCTTCCGTTCACCCTGGATGGCCCACTGCCATGTTTTAGACCCTCATCGTCTTTGGCTTTCTGTCAGCGATCATGCCATATCTCTTCTTAAAAGCTCCAGTGCTCACTGCCTTCTGTTCCTCCACAGGGTTGAGTTCAGACTTGGCATGGGTATGACTCTCAGTTGTGTCTCTTGTTTGTGCTGTTTCCTATGCCTTGGATGTTCTTTCCGTTTAATCAGCTTCCCAGTTCCTATTTATGTTGTTAAGTAATCTTTCGTCTCAGTTAGAATGAACTGGGTTTTTATGGCGTTCAAGCTTATTTGCTTCTATCCCAGCCAGGAAAACTTTGACTGAGCTCCTCATCTGAGTTTTCATGGCACTTTATACATCCCTTGTGGTGGTTCTTATCTACTTGTTTTCCAGCTGTCTGTTTAATTGGCTCCTTTAGAACATGAGTTCGATGAAGGCAGACTGTGCCTGCTTCATCCTTGGTTTCTCGGGGGGGCTGAAACAATTAGTTGAA
Organism: Moschus berezovskii; assembly: GCF_049115385.1. Taxonomy (NCBI): domain Eukaryota; kingdom Metazoa; phylum Chordata; class Mammalia; order Artiodactyla; family Moschidae; genus Moschus; species Moschus berezovskii. The sequence continues at coordinate 13,842,087 of NC_142463.1, forward strand.
ATGATGAACTGTATATGAAGTTCTTGCTATCTCCAGAGGAAGGATGTTTGCGAAGTCTAAAAGAGCTGTGCTACATTAGATATTGTGGTAGAATCTGCCTTACTCTTTATTTCACAGAATATCCATGCGTACTGTATGGAAATTATAAAAAGCAAAATTATAAAATTAAAGTCACCTAAAATCCCACAATTTTTGGATAATCACTGTAAATATTTCGGTATGTTTTCTTTCAGACATTGTCTTCTGCTAATGTATATATATGTAAATACATATTTTGTAAAAATATACTGTACGTAACTTGTTCAAAACCCATGGTGAAAATCTTTCAGAGTCAAAAATAAAAATATGTGTTTCTGTCATAGTTTATCTTGGTGTCAATATTCCTGTGTGTGGTCCAATGGTACTTGAGATAGCCCTCTATTATTGGACTTTAAGGTGATTTTGCATTGTTTGATGTTATAAACATTGGAACAAATATACTTTGTATGTGTGTATGTATTTGCACATTTAGCCACAAATTTTATATAAATTCCTAGGAGTGAAATCACTGTGTTAAAAGTTATTGGACACTCTAAAAAATTTTAGATATGTTTTGTTCAACCTTGCTCCATAAAAGTTTATACATGTGGTTGAGTTCTTATACTTCATTGAGATTCCCACCCCCCTCAGCCCCCACTGCTGTGGTGGGTTTTGTGTTTCTGTCTGGAGATTTATCTACTGAAATGAAGGCTGTGTTTTAGGAAGATTATCTAGCAGCATTCGCAACTTGGGTTGGGTGAGAAGAAGGGAAATTCTTTTTTTTTTAAAGGCTATTTTAGCAAACCAGGTGAGAGGTAGTGAGAATTAGACAGGAGAGGCTGACTGTTGAATAAAGAAGAAGGTGACTGTGGGAGGTATTTGGAAGAACCGATAGGACTTGATAGTGGGTTAGGCGAAGGATGGTGCTGTTACTCAAAGTGGGAAATTCAAATGAGGCATTGATGTGAGGAGGAAGGATGTGGATTCACTTTTAATAACTTGAGATCTAGTTGCTGTGGCATCAGTTCAGTTCAGTCGCTCAGTCGTGTCCGACTCTCCTCGACCCCATGAATCGCAGCACACCAGGCCTCCCTGTCCATCACCAACTCCCAGAGTTCACTCAAACTCATGTCCATCGAGTCGCTGATTCCATCCAGCCATCTCATTCTCTGTCGTCCCCTTCTCCTCCTGGCCCCAATCCCTCCGAGCATCAGAGTCTTTTCCAGTGAGTCAGCTCTTTGCATGAGGTGACCAAAGTATTGGAGTTTCAGCTTTAGCATCAGTCTTTCCAATGAACACCCAGGACTCATCTCCTTTAAAATGAACTGGTTGGATCTCCTTGCAGTCCAAGGGACTCTCAAGAGTCTTCTCCAACACCACACTGTGGCATACTCAGGTGGAAATGCCCCCCAGGCAGCAGGCACTGCAGAGCAGCAGTCAGGAGAGAGGCAGGGCTCAGTCTCCTCAGCCTCACCTTTAAACCCTCCCTCCCCTGCAAACAGACTCCCTCGCTGCCTCCGCACATGGCAGCCAGGCAGGACTGTCTTTCTGAAGCATCTTCATTGTGCCTGCCATACAGCCTCTTCCCCATTGTTCACAACCCACCTCAAAGTCCTCTAGAAAACCTTCTCCCATCACCCCCCTGGAAGTTAGTTCCTAGATTCCTAAATGCTCACGGTCATTTACAAACTTTATTTATTTGTCGTTATTGAGTTGCTTTGGGTCTTCAGTGCTCCGTGCGGGCTTTCTCTAGTTGTGATGGCCAGGGGCTGCTCTGCTGTGCGGTGCCCGGGCTGCTGGCTGCAGTGGCGTCTCTTGTAGTGGGGCAGGCTCTAGCGCGCCGGGTCAATGTGCTTGTGGCGCACAAGCTTCAGTTGCTCTGCAGCATGTGGAATCTTGCTGGACCAGGCCTCGAACCCATGTTCCCCTGCATTGGCAGGGGTATTCTTAACCGCTGGACCACCAGGGAAGTCCCTCCCCAAGATTTTCAAGAGTAGTTTATATTTGACCTTTAGCTTTTAACCCCCTCTGTGCTGCTGAAATTGCTGTTGTCAAGGTCACCAATCATCTCCTAATTGCCAAATCCAATGGCAGTTTTTCAGCCCTGATCTTACCTGACCTTTCTGTGGTATTTGACACTATGAAATGAAACACACCATCCTCCTTGAAAGCTCTCCTTCCCTAACCTTTTATGACCTATGATTTTCTTCCTTCATTTACAGGTTTATCTTCCATTAAACAAGGTGCTTTCTAGGATTCTGTCTGACTCTACGCACTTTTCTCAAATGACTTTATTCATACTCATGGCTTCAGTTGCTGGGTCTGATCTCTCTCCTGAGCTCCAGACACTTGTCTCGGAGTGCTGGAGGACTGCTTTTGGTTACTGACTGTACAGTTACCTTTTACTCAACATGTTATAAACTGAACCCTTTATCTTCTTCCCAGGAAGCCTGCTTTGTTGTTGTTGTTTAGCAGCTAAGTTGTGTCCAACTCTTCTGTGTCCCCATGGGCTGTATCCTGCCAGGCTTCTCTGTCCATGGGGTTTCCCAGACAAGAATACTGGAGTGGGTTGCCATTTCCTTCTCTAGGGGGTATTCCTAACCCAGGGATCAAACTGTCGTCTCCTGTCTTGCCAGGTGGATTCTTTACCACTGAGCCACCAATGAACCCCAGGGAACCCGCTATTCCTCTCTTTATTTAAGGCACTGTCTTCTACCCAGTCACGCAAGTGACTTGAAGATTTTCTCTCTCTTGGTCCATCTACTCCATCCCACCTTAACTCAAGTAAAACAGCGATCAAATGCTGTATAATTCTGCTCTCACATTCCCTTCTTTTTTCCCCATCCTCAGTGCCACTTACTGAGATTCTGTTATTTCTCAGCATTTCACATACCAGTGTCATAACTAGTCTCCCTCCCTCTGTCTTGCTTCCCTCCTTCTCAATACTGCTAAATGTTCTTCATCGTCACTCCCAAGCTTAAACCCTTTCAGTGGCTTTCCATTTCCTTTAGGATGAGATATGGTTTCGTGACCATGGCATGCCAAGCTTACATGTCCTGCCATCATTCTTCCAGGGCAGAGTGTACCCTGCACGCTCTTCATGTCCAACTATTTTAAGTTCCTTAAATACATCATGTTCTCTCACGTTTCTACTTTATTTCCTCTGTCTTAGACACTCCTGTTCCCGTCAGTCTAATTCTCTCTGGCCCTGAAGTCCCAGTTCCAGCACCATCTCCTCTGGGAAGCCTTCGCCAGTCTTCCGTGCCTCCTCTTCTCTCTGTTTCCATACACCTTCATTGGCATCCGCTGTACTGTATTGTGTTTGGTTCACTGGCTTGTCTCCTGCACTAGATTGTAAGCTGCTTGAGGGAAGAGGGGAGAGCAGCCACTTCTTTCATCTCCATCCTCTGTGCTCCACAGATTTGGCACAGGGCAGACACACAGGGTAGGTTTGTTGAATGTATGAATGACTGTGTGAGTAGGTTAAGTGGTCAGCGGCAGTGCTGGGATCAAGATTCAGAATCTCAAATTCCTGGCTTTTAAACAGTTCACGTAATTGAGTATTCAAAAGGTACAAAATGACATATAGTGAAATCTCTTTTCTTAACCGACCCTTTTTTTAAACCCAGCCACCCTTTTTCCTCTCTCTGAAGAGTATTATCAGTTTCTTGTGTTTCCTTTCAGTGATGATATGTGCATTTAGTTCTTCATGTATCTTATGATTAAGAAATTAATTTGCAAATATTTATTGACTACTTACCATGTGCCAGGTACTATGCTAGGCTCTGGGGATAAACAGTGAAGAAAACAAAAATCCCTGCCTTTATAGAATCTAAATTCTTTTTTTTTTTTCTGATTTTTTTTTTTTGGAATCTAAATTCTATATATTCTTCTTTCCTCTTTTTAAAATACGTAAATTAGAAGTAATATATACGCTATTCTGACATTTTATTTTACTTATTGTATCTTGAAGATTAGTTTATATCAGCACATTAAAACCTTTTTTCTTCCATGCTTATTATTTTATTGTATAGATGTACTATCACTTATTTAGCCACTTCCCTATTGATGGGCATTTAGGGTGCTGACAATCTTTTGCTTTTGTTGTTGTTCAGTTGCTAGATCATGTCCAGCTCTTCTGCTCTTATGAAATGAAAAACTTCATTGTACACTTGTCATTTTATGTTTGTATATCTTTAGGAAAAATTCTTAGGTGTGGAATTGTTGTATCAGAGGAGGCGTATGTGTAAATTTGATGGATGGTTTCATCCATTGCTTTGACTTTTTATTATGACTATTTCAAGCATATAAGCAAGCACAGATAATACTTCAGCATATACATATATACCCACTACTCATTAAACAGGTGTTGACACCCTCATTGAGATTCTGTCTACTAGGTGCTTTTAGCACCTCCTTAACGTTATAGGGTACTCCAGCAGAATCTGGAGTACCCTATCTTAGATTCAGATTAAGTAGTTTCTTAGAGCTTATCCCTGTCATCCTGTAGTCACCACTAAGCAGTCTATCTCGAACTTTATATATGCATAACCTCATTGTTAGGAAAAGATAGCTTCAGAGGAAAATTCCATTGTGTTATTTTTAGTACCTGGAATCTGACTCTTAAAAATGTTTATTTGTCTCCTTCCTCTGCTCAAAAGCAACAAAGAAATTCTACTGGAAGTTGGTGGCCTGTCTTTTTGGAGACTTGTTTTATTTGCTGGTTGAGGAGGCCAGGTGAATTGAGCCAGAAGCACAACACTGCCCCCTCTCCCCCTTTGGGAAGTGCCTATCTTTAACTAACTTGGAGGTGTAGCAGTGTCCTTGGTCTGGGTCCTGATGGAGCTGATGAGAGAAACTATTCTTGAAGGGAGGAAGCTGTTGATCTCTCTCTATTACACCTACATACCTGTAACTGTTGCAGTAGGCTTTTTTTTTTAGTCTGCATTGCATGGCATGTGGAATCTTAGTTCCCCAACCAGGGATCAAACCCATGCCCCCTGCATTGGAGGCATGGAGTTTTTAACTATTGGACCACCAGGGAAGTCCCTTAGTTGGCTTTTGTTGAAATTAATTTCCTTGCTTTCCTTCTCTCTGCTGGAGACCTATAACTTCATTCCAGGGATAGATGACTCTTGGTTCTAACCTTTTTCTTAGGTCCTCAGAGTGTCCAGCAATGAGGCTTTCACATTTTATGATTTTATAGACCTAGTTTCAGGTAGGTCTGGGGTCACGCAGGTGCAGATTCTCCCTAAAAGCAGGTTTTTCTGCCTTCCCTTCCAATTGCTCAGTCCTTTTTACCTTGTTTGGACTTGTACTTTCATGTAATCACTGTAGGGAGGAGAGAATGCATGAGTTGCACCCATTTCTCCGTGGACCACACAACCAAAAAGAAAAGGATCAAGGCGAGGGAGCTGGGTTGAGACTCCATGGCCTAAAGCACAAACTCCTTTTAAGTCCATTATCAAACCCTGTAGTATAGGTTTGACCACACAAAGTGCCTCTCCAGGCCACGGGCAAGCACAGGGTGGGCAGAACTCCTTGGACTCGCACTTAATTCCTGTTAAAGCCTCTTGTGGTCCTGCCATTGCAGTCCTTTCCTCTAAGCAGGAGGTCTGACTTTTGTTTTTTAGTGTCATCATCAGCATTGTCTATTACCTATGACATTGATATCACTGGAGATTGGTCTTTTAAATTTTGCCAATTGGATAGATTAACATAAAATGGGTAAATTTGTGTAAATCTGAGTTGTCTGTTACTCTTGAAGCTGAGTATTTCTTTGTGTATTTTTAAACATTTATTTGATTGGCGGATGATTACAGTATTGTGATCGTTTTTGCCAGACGTCACTGTGAGTTGGCCACAGGTAGACATGTGTCCCTCTGTCCTGAACCCGCCCCCTCTGCCTTTCCTCAGCCCAGCAGAAGCCGTGTTGACCCCGGGGATGAGCCTTCTTGAGATGGCAAACTCATTTTCTCCGTAGCGGCCCAGTGGGACAAGGTGTAATCCAACCCCACGCTCCATCAGACACTGCTGCCAGGGGAGATAATGGAGAAAGTGATCTTTGTTGCTCCCTAAATAGGACTATGAACCTGGCACCTGCTTTTGTTACTGGCTTGTTAAGTCACTGGAGACATTTTTCTCGTCTTCAGCTGCTTTGGGGTAACAGTGGCAACTGGCTGTTAGGGTATCAGTTCTGCCTCAAAGAAAATGATGTCTTTAAAGCAGCCTTACCTTTTGTGTCTCTAAAACCTCTTGTCTTCAGGGCTGGCATTGGGAATGAGCAGTTGGGCCTTCAGTTTGACCACCCATGACCCTCATCTTCTCTGGGCCTGAGATTCCTTCCTTTTTCCTCCGGCTTTCTCGTTAGACTCTGAGTTCCGTGTTCCAGGCACATAGGTCAGGGCCTGGTGCATGGCGAGTGTGCAGCAGGTTTGTGTGGAATGGGTGACTTCCTTACACTGTGCAGATTTAGGGTCACTGACCCTGATGATGAGAGGGTGATGTTTGTTTTAAGGGAAAGCTTGCCTCAGAGGAATACGGAAGGTCTGGATTTCTAGGAGGTTTTGGGAACTGTGGGAACTCCAAGATAGGACTTGTTCTCTCCTTTTGGGCCTAGAACATTCCCCTCAGCTGAAACTCTGCTGGCAGACTTGGTGTCCTATTTCAGAAATAATATCCTGAACCTGATATTCAGGAGTCATGTCCTCAGACCTACTCTCCACCCAGGCTCTGACATCCCTGAGCCCACCCGAGGGCAGGGCAGGTATCCTTTTTAACTGTCTTCCTGTCACCATAGAGTCACAGTTCATTAGGACCACACCTCATGCACTGCAGCCTGGACTTCCTGATCTGCCTGCGTTCAGTCCAGTTCCACTCAGCCCTTAGGTGTCTGTGCCTTTGTAAAGGCTGCTGGAGACAGCAGGGCTTTTTTCCCCTTTGTCAGCAGCTGGCCAGAGTGCCTGTTAGCCTGCCAGGTCCTGAGCCTTTCACATTTGTCTGTCTCTGTCTGGAACTTAGGGCAGAATCGCTTACCAGTCGAGGTTACCTCTCACTGTTCGCCATCGTGGGACCTATGAGAATAAAAGGTGAAGGGCCATGAAGATCACTGAGAGGTGCTGGATCATGGTGCTTTGAAATGCTCTGATTCTAGTGAAAGGCCCTTGGTATGCAAGAAAGCAGCTGGAGTCCAGGCCATTGTCCCCCTCCCCTCTTCCCAAGAGCCTCAAGTTGGAGCCACCCCTCACTTCAGGATTCTAAACATCCTTGTTTTTGTTTAATTTTTATCTGATAAAAAGTTATTAATTTCGGTGGTGAAACACACAGAGGAAATGACAGACCAACATGTGTTGTCTTTTACATGCACTTAGTTTAAGTGGCTATTTTAAAAGTCAGTTGTTCCTGCTGTCAGATCCCTGTTGTCTGGCCTGCTTTCCTCCCTTAGGTGGGAGGAGTCTCAGATAGACTTTTACAAGGACATTGTTCTTTCGGTACTTACATTCAGATTGCCCCTTGTTAACTGCTTTCTGATCTTGACACAGACGCGGTCTTAGAAATCAGTTCAGAGGTTCTTTACCTGTGGTTCACTGACCCCTATCCACTTGTAAACAAAAGTTTGGCAGTAGGTGAATATGTGCCTTTTCCTAGGGAGAGTAGCTTTAGTTTCCATCAGGTTCTCACTGGAGTTTGTGGCTTAAAACAAAACAAGAACTACCATTTTATAGGAATTTGGAGCTCCTGCTCACATGGCTCGTTAAATGGCAAAGCTGCATCTTGAGAGAAATTCTGGAATCCAGGTATCATGACTCTGTAACCAAAGTTCTTTCCACTGTGCTCTCTTCTCCATACTCTTCCAGGAGAAATAGTAGAATGAAGCCAGGGAACCAGACACATGTGATCTGAACAGTTATTTATTGGTTGCCTTTCGCACCCGCAGCTTCACTTCATGGAGGAGGAATCCAAGGCACCTGGTCTGAAGCCTCAGCATAGTCTGGTTCTCACAGTAGCGTGTCGTAGCATCTGTAGTCACTTCTGTGCATGTATTTACTGGGTCCCACTGTCTCTTTTGCTTTGTAAGCGTAAGAGCTTTGTATGCTTTTAACCTTGCCCATTGAAATGGTTCTTTGAGAAAAGGAACCATGTGTCATGTCCCCCCAACTCCTAACATTCAGATCTGCATGGTAGCTGGCTACCTTGTTGGCACCGTTAACCAACTAGCAACGCCAGAAGGCACAAAAGCTTGGGTTGCTTATTTTTATTATCTGAAGATTTCCCTTTCCATTTTCTTGGCAGCTGTTAATATTATTTAGCCTGATCTTTTCAAGTAGACATACTCCCTTTTCTCTTTGTTTTCACAATGCTACTTATGTGGTTTCTCCATCTTGCATCCAGCCTGCATCATTGGGAGTTCTGTGAAACACTGTATTTGGTACACTGTGAGTTCTACCACGTCACTGAACAGCAGCCTGCCTGGCAGGTTACTCTGGAAAACTTCAGATTTGGGAGAGAGGTATCTCTCTTATGAGGAGTTGTTCACTGGATTCTGGTTTGGTTGTTGCTCATGGGTACTTAGCTCAGGTTTGTGAACTATAGGTTCTTTTCGTGCTGTCTTATTGACTTGTAATGAAACTTTTGGACAGATTGCTTAACTTCTATTTTCTCATCTGTAATTGAAAATTTGCAGTTACTTGCCTAAAAACATTTTCAAAGATGAGTATAACAATGCAGATGAACCACTTTGTATTCCTTACATCAAAGATGCTAAGAAGTTTGAGGATTTCTTCCCTTTAATCTGTGCAGATCATCCTAACAGCCTGTGACAGGGGAAGTTATCTTCTTGAGGCTGATGGAATAGAAAGAAATTTGTATCAGCTACTGACATCACTAAAGCAAACTAAAAACAAGCGGTGGTGGTGGTTTAGTCGTTAAGTCATGTCCTACTCTTTTGCGACCCCACGAACTATAGCCTGCCAGACTCCTCTAACCATGGGACAAGA